>NC_140175.1:103046883-103162398 GCF_963971535.1 Notolepis coatsorum
ATAAACATCACCAATATAGGGTACTGATACTATGTGACTATTTAGCTGGAGATGTGGCGCGGTGTTTTGAAGAGTTGTGTACATTTCACTGCAGCGGGAGAACGAGACGAAGTGGGAAGTTTTGTACAGTTTTGGAAAGGCGAAGTCCTGCCAAATATCGGATGTGTTGTGGTGGTCCTGTTGACGAGTGGAGTTCGGGCGGAGCTGGTTGTAGGACTTGCGGCTTGGCTTGTGTGCACATGTTGACGAGTTGATGGTGTGGAATAAGCCGTATCCGAGCCCTGTTTCCCCCCAGGGTTTGAGGTCGGGAGCCGGAAGTAGGCGTAGGAGTGAACGAAGCCTGTCACCCTTTTCGGGCCCTAGTTCCCCCCAGGGTTCGACGTCGGGAGCCAGGGTGGGTAGTGCAAGCAAGTGCGACTCCGACAGGGATGGGAATGGCCGTGACGAAGGAGAGGGGATGGATAGTGATATGGAGTGTAGAGTAGGAGAGGAAAACGAGGGAGAAGGGTGGGCAGTGGCGTCCTTTCAGTAAAACCTTGCCATACCAAATGGACGCCCCTGAGGGTGGGAAAAGGTGGAGAAAAAGAGCAGGGAAAGTGGGGGGAAGGGGCATAAGAGGAAGAAAGAGAGGGAAGGTAGCTCAAGTGGGTCAGATGGTGAGGGTAGAGGAAAGGATTTTACAGAAGGGTTGAATATAGTGGTGCGATTTGAGGGAGAAGATGGAGTTAGGGAAATAGAGCCGAGACAGCTGACAGACTTCATAAGAGAGCAGTTAGGAGAGGTAAGGTACGCAAAGGTGTTAGCGGATGGGAACTTGTTTATAGGGTGTGTGTACGTTTAGAGCAGGTAGAGAAGGTAAGGGCCTGGATGAGCATTTGCAAAGTTAATATCTATAGAGTAGTGAGAGTAGGGGAGAAAAGGGATGGTGGTTGCAAGGGGGTAATTAGTGGAATTCCAATCAAGGTTAGTATAGAGCAGCTGGTAGGAGATTTGAGGAGTAACAAACGTAATGGGAAAGTTAAGAGTGCAGAAAGGATGAAGAGAGGAGCAGATAGGATAGAGACGGAGACAGTAGTTATTCAGTTTGAGGGTGAGGTTAGTCCGAAAGAGGTATTTTTAGGGTATATGGCATATAGGGTTAGGGAGTTTGTGCCGAAACCGTTGAGGTGTTACAGGAGCCAGGAATTTGGACATATAGCCAAGACATGCAGGAAGGAGCAGAGATGTGCTAGATGTGGTGGGGGGCATGACTATGGGAAATGTGAACAGGGAGTGGAGCCAAGGTGTTGTAGTTGTGGTGGGAAGCATAGTGTAGCGTATTGGGGTTGTGAGGCGATGAAACGAGAGGTAGTGGTCCAGCAGGTGAGGAGGGAAGGTAGGATAACATATGCAGAGGCAGCTAGGAAGGTAGGACAGGGAAAGCAAGATAAGGGACAGGGGTTTAGAGAAGGGCATTTGGCAGTAAGGGTAGTGTTCTCACTTGCCTTCACGCAACACGGCCCTGCTCCCAAGTAGCCCACCCCTGACTCTTTTAAGCCACAGATTCCGTTGTTTTGTTTTGTTGTTTGTTTGTTTGTTTTGTTTGTTAATTTCATCCAATTGGACAGCACCTTGCTTCCTTTTTTTATCTCTTTTATCTTATTTGTTTTTTTCCTGTTGTTACTATACACAGATATTCATAATTTTCTTTTAATTTTTTATCTTTTATTTTTATTTTTTCAAAAATTTTATTTTTCCACCCTTTCCTTGTACAGTGTCCTTGAGTCTGAGAAAGGCGCTTCTCTCTTAAAATCCAATCTATTATTATTATTATTATTATTATTATTATTATTATTATTATTATTATTATTATTATTATTATTATTATTATTATTATTATTATTATTATTATTATTATTATTATTATTATTATTATTATTATTATTATTATTATTATTATTATTAGTGCAGGAGGATCAGGGAAAGCAAGATAGGGAACAGGGTTTTAGAAAAGGGCATTTGTCAGTAGAGGAAGTACAGGAGGAGAAAGAGAGGGTGTGGGGGGAGAAGTTGAATATAGTGGCCTTTGTGGCAGGAGTAGTAAATGCAACAATGATGGTTAGCAGTAAAACAGATAGGATAAAGTTAATAGTTAAAGTAGCAGTACAACACATGGGTATGAAGGGGTTGACATCGCCACATCGGGGGAAGTAGCAAGAGAGTTAGAGAAGGGGGTTGTTGTGAGTGATCAAGTAAGAGAGTTAGAGAAGGGGGTTGTTGTGAGTGATCAAGTAAGAGAGTTAGAGAAGGGGGTTGTTGTGAGTGATCAAGTAAGAGAGTTAGAGAAGGGGGTTGTTGTGAGTGATCAAGTAAGAGAGTTAGAGAAGGGGGTTGTTGTGAGTGATCAAGTAAGAGAGTTAGAGAAGGGGGTTGTTGTGAGTGATCAAGTAAGAGAGTTAGAGAAGGGGGTTGTTGTGAGTGATCAAGTAAGAGAGTTAGAGAAGGGGGTTGTTGTGAGTGATCAAGTAAGAGAGTTAGGGAAGGGGGTGAGGTGAGTGATCAAGAACGCCAGAGTCAGCCCACAGGAGACAATGAGTGACTCATAGATTAGGTTTGGATAGGGTGGCGATGTTAGGGATGGGTTTTTTGTTTTGTGTGTTATGGGGTTTATTGGTTTCCTTTATTGTTTTCTTTTATTTGCCGGGTCTTGTTTATCCGGCCAGTTGCTGGGATGTACAGTAGTGTGTGTGTTATACGCACAAGGTTGCAACATTGTTACATTTCAAGCACAGACCTGTCTGCTCCCATATTCCTGCACATTTTACCCTCTGTTTGTTTTTTTATCCACTTTTTCTCCCCATTTAAAAATGTTCTCCCATCCCAATTTTGTGTATCCAATTCTCCCTCCCCTGTCTTGAACGCCGCTAGACTATGCCTCCCACTGGTCGGTTGTAGTGAGGACAGAAGCCTTGCATCACGTGTCCGTGTCCCCTCCGGTACACGAGGAGGCAGCCTGTCGCATCTTTTCACCGCAGCAGCTCGAACTCTCAGTGGCGAGGAGTAACGCGTGGGAGGCTCACGCTGCCCCCGCTACTTCCTGCTTCCGCCGCACCGGCGTCACCAAACCGACCTGTAGGAGTCGCTGTCCACAACGTCCAATCCCCACCCTCTAACACTTGCCAATTGTGTTAGTATGAACGACCGGCCAGCCGGTAGCAACGCCGAGAGCTGGGATCAAACCCAGCGTCTCCTGCGTTAGTGGCGAGCGCCTTGCCCACTGCGCCAATCAGCCGCACCTTTTACCCTCTGTTTTGAAAACATTTCCTCGCACCTGCAATTTTTTGGGGGTGGGCTTTGCCTATAAAATAGCTTTGCCTGTGTGGCTCTGCATCGCAGTTTACTCAATCAATCGGTGGCAATCAGGCTCCACAACCAGGCAGGACCAGGACGAGCTAACTGCCGTGGACTGGAGGAGCTGGGTTGTGGACTGTAACTAATTAATTAATTAACATCACGATTGGACTTGTTTCTTTTTCTTTTCTTCCATTCACCACTTTTAGCTCTATTTTAGCCCTATTTTAGCTCTTCTTTTTAGCCCTATGTATTTGTCCATCTTTGTTTTTAAACACGTACTAAATAAGTGTATGTTATGTATTAACTGTTTCTATTAACTGTTTTTAAATTGCTGTTATGCTGTGATGGACATCTGAATCTCCCCTCTGGGATAAATAAAGGTTTTCAATCAATCAATCAATTCCCTCAACGCCACCATCACCAACCACAGGATCCAGCTCTCCAGCTACTGTATCTATCTCCAGCTATCCAGTTCTCACAAGATGACGTCGCCGCCCTTATTAGGCTCCCGCCAGAGCAGGCGCAGCCCGGTCTTAGGTCTGGGCGCCAGCATAACTGATGCAGACGCCATCATCACTGGCGCCAAGCTGCCAATGGTCGCCAGATCTTGCGGTGCATGATGTACAACTGCGACACGCAACTGCATGCCAAGCGGCCAGGTTTGACCGGGAGCCTCGTCACGGTTTCATGCGGACGTTTTGGAGCAGGTGCGGTCATTTTATGGAAAGGCCCATATCCCAAGATGGTAGCGCTCGTCGATGCTAGCAACAAGCTGCGGCACAATCCGAAGGCCAGGCGCTCCAGTGAGGCTACAGCTCGACTGGTGGACGCAATGGAGCACACGCTGGATGCCACGTTCCCGCTGTGGTCTCCCAAATGCAGAGGAGCTGATCTGCGATCCAGAGGACATTGCTTTCCTGGCCAGCATGAAGGGGCGACACGCGACAGAGTGGGGCCACATTTGGAGCATTGGATGCCAAGCTGCGATCCAAGCTGAAACGGCGACAGGAGCGCGAAGCAGCGCAGCAGGCATGCCTTACCAAGGAGCAGCGGGAGATGACTGCGAGGTCCAGCATGGCGGTGTTGGAAAGCGAAGGTGATGAGGACGGCAATAGGGAGGTGTAGTCTGACGTCACTTTGGTCCGCCCGCGAGGTCCACCCGTATAGGGATTTATCATTGGGAAAATGGATTATCGGCTATTGTAACAATTCTGCCTCATGAACATTGGAAAGCTTTCCATTTTTGCACAACGTGAGTTCCCTTCTATCACTAACATGATTGTTTAAGCATTTTTGGTTGAAATAAAATTCAGCGATTTTTTTTTACGATTAATTGCGAATATTTTCATGTTGAACTATAGATTGTGGATGAATACTCACAGAAAGGTCAGACCCCTCCTCTCCTCTCAGACTCAGATAGTGTAGTGGTTCAGACCCCTCCTCTCAGACTCAGATAGTGTAGTGGTTCAGATCCCTCCTCTCCTCTCAGACTCAGATAGTGTAGTGGTTCAAACCCCTCCTCTCCTCTCAGACTCAGATAGTGTAGTGGTTCAGACCCCTCCTCTCCGCTCAGACTCAGATAGTGTAGTGGTTCAGACCCCTCCTCTCCTCTCAGACTCAGATAGTGTAGTGGTTCAGACCCCTCCTCTCCTCTCAGACTCAGATAGTGTAGTGGTTCAGACCCCTCCTCTCCTCTCAGACTCAGATAGTGTAGTGGTTCAGACCCCTCCTCTCCTGCTCAGACTCAGATAGTGTAGTGGTTCAGACCCCTCCTCTCCTCTCCTCTCAGATAGTGTAGTGGTTCAGACCCCTCCTCTCCTCTCCTGCTCAGATAGTGTAGTGGTTCAGACCCCTCCTCTCCTCTCCTGCTCAGATAGTGTAGTGGTTCAGACCCCTCCTCTCCTCTCAGACTCAGATAGTGTAGTGGTTCAGACCCCTCCTCTCCTGCTCAGACTCAGATAGTGTAGTGGTTCAGACCCCTCCTCTCCTCTCCTCTCAGATAGTGTAGTGGTTCAGACCCCTCCTCTCAGACTCAGATAGTGTAGTGGTTCAGACCCCTCCTCTCCTCTCAGACTCAGATAGTGTAGTGGTTCAGACCCCTCCTCTCCTCTCAGACTCAGATAGTGTAGTGGTTCAGACCCCTCCTCTCCTCTCAGACTCAGATAGTGTAGTGGTTCAGACCCCCTCCTCTCCTCTCCTCTCAGATAGTGTAGTGGTTCAGACCCCTCCTCTCCTCTCCTCTCAGACTCAGATAGTGTAGTGGTTCAGACCCCTCCTCTCCTCTCCTGCTCAGATAGTGTAGTGGTTCAGACCCCTCCTCTCAGACTCAGATAGTGTAGTGGTTCAGACCCCTCCTCTCCTCTCAGACTCAGATAGTGTAGTGGTTCAGACCCCTCCTCTCCTCTCAGACTCAGATAGTGTAGTGGTTCAGACCCCTCCTCTCCTCTCCTGCTCAGATAGTGTAGTGGTTCAGACCCCTCCTCTCAGACTCAGATAGTGTAGTGGTTCAGACCCCTCCTCTCCTCTCAGACTCAGATAGTGTAGTGGTTCAGACCCCTCCTCTCCTCTCCTGCTCAGACTCAGATAGTGTAGTGGTTCAGACCCCCTCCTCTCCTCTCAGATAGTGTAGTGGTTCAGACCCCTCCTCTCCTCTCAGACTCAGATAGTGTAGTGGTTCAGACCCCTCCTCTCCTCTCAGACTCAGATAGTGTAGTGGTTCAGACCCCTCCTCTCCTCTCCTCTCAGATAGTGTAGTGGTTCAGACCCCTCCTCTCCTCTCAGATAGTGTAGTGGTTCAGACCCCTCCTCTCCTCTCCTCTCAGATAGTGTAGTGGTTCAGACCCCTCCTCTCCTCTCAGACTCAGATAGTGTAGTGGTTCAGACCCCCTCCTCTCCTCTCAGATAGTGTAGTGGTTCAGACCCCTCCTCTCCTCTCAGACTCAGATAGTGTAGTGGTTCAGACCCCTCCTCTCCTCTCAGACTCAGATAGTGTAGTGGTTCAGACCCCTCCTCTCCTCTCAGACTCAGATAGTGTAGTGGTTCAGACCCCTCCTCTCCTCTCCTCTCAGATAGTGTAGTGGTTCAGACCCCTCCTCTCAGACTCAGATAGTGTAGTGGTTCAGACCCCTCCTCTCCTCTCAGACTCAGATAGTGTAGTGGTTCAGAGTGACCCCTCCTCTCCTCTCAGACTCAGATAGTGTAGTGGTTCAGACCCCTCCTCTCCGCTCAGACTCAGATAGTGTAGTGGTTCAGACCCCTCCTCTCCTCTCAGACTCAGATAGTGTAGTGGTTCAGACCCCTCCTCTCCTCTCAGACTCAGATAGTGTAGTGGTTCAGACCCCTCCTCTCCTCTCAGACTCAGATAGTGTGGTGGTTCAGACCCCTCCTCTCCTCTCAGACTCAGATAGTGTAGTGGTTCAGACCCCTCCTCTCCTCTCAGACTCAGATGGTGTAGTGGTTCAGACCCCCTCCATCATGCCAGTCTTGCTCAAGATAAATTACTAAGGGGAGTGGATTATCATCTCTTTATTTACCAAAAATGCATGATGTAAATGAGGCATAATATGTCAGTGGTTTATTTCAACTGTGGTGTGTGTGTGTGTGTGTGTGTGTGTGTGTGTGTGAGAGAGAGAGATTGGAAGTAAGTTAACACAAGCTACATAATGTTTATTTAGTTGATTGTGGCTAAATAGATGGCTTCTTTCAGTTCATATGTAAATTGTAAGGTAGTTAACCCATATAGAAGTTTAGGTGACTATTTGAGCCCAGGATTCAGCCATGAAGTGAGAATAGCATAACATATCAACCAATGAGCATAATAAGAATAATTACATTATAGATAACATTGTCCAATAAACATAGCAAGAAAATATTTTAATAAACAGAAATCCTTGATTGGCAGACACAATGTCACTGGGCCAAGTCTGCCAGCGATCACACACTCCCAAATACATTCACCCCAGGCACAGGAAGAGAGTACACAAGGCACTTGTAACTAAAATGGCTTCGGATATACTCCCAGTATAAATCAAAATAGAGATAATTGTTTAAGGTAAAGGAATACACAACTTATTTCCTCTCTCTTTCAGATGTAAAACCTGAGATGGTTTCCACTGCCTACCCGCCCCCCTCCCTCACTAATCCTATGTGAGAGCCCCAACATCAGCCAACCACCTTGGCACAAATAAAAGACATATATGGGCACATATAATATGATTAGCATAACTGTTTTAAAGACACAGAAACACCCACATTTCCATTTACACAGGTTTACATAGGTAATAATGAAGCATCATTGATTGTCATTGTTGCAAAAGATACAGGTTGAAACGACTGATTATAGATTTAAACATATCATTGATTACAAGTAATTTACTGAACTAATTTACTAAACTCCTTCTAACCATACAAAATGTCATTGCTTGCTAAAATTATACATGGTTTAGTCTTGTGTGGTCATACCTCTCAAATGTATGTCAAGAAACACAATTACTGATTGTTAATCAAATCTGACAATAGTATCTGAGAATGTTTCCCATCAAATTATTCCTCAAACGTAAACCATCCTATTTATTTTCAACTGATGGCATAGGTTGATATTTGACACTTGACATCTTGGTTTTGTAGATGACCACTGCACAGATCATGCCAACAGCAGCTAGAAGACATCCAGCCATGAATACCAGGTTCATGTTCAAATTGGTCACTAGAGGAAAGAAAAACACAAGTTCAGCTCAGTATCGTCAGAGGTCTTGAGAGTGCCAAGCAAAGCTAGTAAACAACCATTTTATTCTTGTTTCTAATTCCTGGTGTCCATAAGACAAGGTTTACGATTACCTGTGGTTTCATTTTATTCTTGTTTCTAATTCCTGGTGTCCATAAGCAGTGATGCTACAGATTACTTGTAAAAATAATCTGATTACTGATTACTGATTACTCATTTAAAAAGTAATCTAGTTACTTTACTGATTACTTGATTATCAAAGTAACTAGGTTACGAAGTCGTCGTCATCCCCCCTGCTGCTGCCACAACATAAGAATGACAACAGTTTCTTTTTTTAAATAATGCTTTATTGAAAGTGCATAATGTCATAAATCATGCTTGGCTGCTCAGACAGGTCATCATGAGATGTCATCAGCCATCAGTTGCCATCAGTTGCCATCCGCAAGTCACGACTCACGCGTAACATGAATATCTCTCTCTCACTCTCACTCTCTCACTCTCTCTCAAGTAGCCAAATTACACTATAAAACTAACTGGATAGTTGATTTAACTTCATGCTGAAGCCATTCTAAAATCAGCTATAAACGTAAACATGTGTGTGAGGCTGTGAGCGTGCGTGCGTGCACGAGCGCACGTCCCATCTCTGGTCTAGCTGACTGTACCCCTGGCTCTCTTATCATCAGCATTATGAGATAGTAACGCACAGCCACTTACTTAATCAGATTACTGGCTTGTAAAAAGTAACAAGTTAAATACTATTTACTGAAAAAGTAATCAGATTAGAGTAACTAGTTACTGGCATCACTGTCCATAAAACAAGGTTTACAATGACCTGTGGTTTCATTTAATTCTTGTTTATAATTCCTGCATGGTGTCCATAACACAAGGTTTACAATTACCTGTGGTTTCATTTTATTCTTGTTTCTAATTCCTGGTGTCCATAAGACAAGGTTTACAATTACCTGTGGTTGCAGACGTCTTTCTCAAGCGCAGGGGACCCTGGGAAATGAAGTGGCTTGTAGTCTGGATGGCGGCCGCTCTCTTGCCACGATGATGCTGCCGACCATTAGGAGAAGGAGAGCTGGTGCATCCCTGAGAGCACCTGGAGTTGGGCTCCCCAGCTTCACACACCATGACCGTACAGCTGATGTAAACCTTTAGTGGGCGTCGGTAAACCATCAGACTCACAGTAAAAGCAGAAGGACTCTCTGAATTTGATTTCAAAGATAGATTTACATTTTATGAAAGCAGAGTTGAGGGCAGACCACACAAAGAAAAACTTCAAGCTGAAATCATTAGATTGAGCGATCATATATATCACAGCGTATAGCCTATTTGGTAGCATGATGGATAGTTTTTAACTAAAATGACAATTTCTATGTAGTAATTTGCTCCATCATATCTACAGAAAATGTATTTACCTGGTCATACAATCCAATGAATTTGAAGGCCTCCATTCCGAACCTGAAATATTTCGGGCTGGACGGATAGACTTCAACCGTCTGGTCGATGATACACCTGGTAAAAGGAAAACAAAATTCAGATTGGATGTTCAGTCCTTAGAATTGGTTTTACTTACACAAAACAGTTGAAAGAAAGATGTTAGCCTAAATAACAAGTCTATTAGGGACATTCTAACGTAACAACATGACACTGACTTTCATAAACAAAACAGTAGTCCATCAGTTACTGTATCTGTATTTACCCATTTTCTATGATGGGGTAGACTGGCGAGTAGTTGGGAGTATCATATGGTGCAGCACTGCAGGACTCCACAAACAGCTCGGTTTCGTTGAGTGTAGACGTGGCATCTATCTCCATGTAAATCTTTTCCCCCACATCAAACTCCAATGGGTAGTAACTGGGATCAATTATTGGGCTAAAATGGTTGTTGCGGAAGAACTCAAACTGGTAGGTGAATGTACCAAAGCCTTTCTCCTTGAACGTGACATTGCTCCTGTGCACGGAGAAACTCAAAGACACATTTTCCTGCTTGCTGTACTGGCAGCAGAACTTCACTTCCACATGGTGTCCCCTGGTGATGATTTCATTGATGTTGTTGTCAATGCTGGTGATTTCATTCCTGAAGTGAAGGCTATCGTCATCCTCCTGCAATGAAAGAAGTTATTCACGTAAGCAGTGCTTATGGTGACTCTGCTGCTGAACAGAGCAACGCTAATCGTAGCTGCCATGTTGTCCCAGGCCCTGGGCCAGCAGGTTCTTCTAATGGCCCATAGACTTTAGATCTTTTTACCTTTTATTTACCCAGGGTAGGTTCGCTGAGCACAGATGCTCTTTTTCAGGAACGCCCTGCTTCACATTCACACAGTTCCATTCACACCTGGGAGCTGCCCAGTACAACCACAGTCTGCCACCGTTGGCCACTGAGCAACTCCACTGGAGCAGTTGGGGGTTAAGTGCCTTGCTCAAGGACACTTCAGCGGTTGGTGTTAAGGGGATAGGAGAGAGTTATTAATTCACTTCACCAGCCCAGATTTTTTCCTGCCGGTCCGGGGGATCGAACCAGCGACCTTCCGGTCACAACCCGCTTCTTTTTTTATTTATTTTTTTATCTTTTTCCCCCTCCTTTTTCCTCCGATTGTCTCCCATCCCAATGTTAGTCGTTATGCCAATTCCCAATCCCCTTCCTGGTCGCAGTGCGCACTTACCCCCCACAGTCGGTCTGGGAGAGTGGAGGCTATCACGATCACGTGCTTCCTCCGACACACGTCCAGCCAATCAACCGCTTCTTTTTCACCTGGCAGCGCGGATTCTCACTGAGAGGGCGTAGCGTGTGGAAGGATCACACTATCCCACTTAGATCCTATCCGCGCTTAGCAGGCGCCCCGACCGAACTGTAGGAGTCGCTGTTTACAACGACCCGGACCCACCCCGCCAGCTTCTCCCACCCTCTAATACTGCCAATTGTATTAGTGTGAACGGCCAGCCAAGCTGGTGACAACCCCGGAGCTGTGAGCTGGATTCGAACAGGCGAATCCTAGCGTCTCCGGGGTTGGTGACGAACGCAATCTCCGCTACGCCACCTGACCGTCCCCACAACCCGCTTCTTTTAACCATTAGGCCACCGCTGCCCCCATAGGCATAGGCATTATTGCAGGCAGCCCTGACTAAGTTGAAACCACAAAGACCTATCTGAACGCTATGATCCTACCAGGTACCACCCCCCCGCTGAATTAATTTGTGCAGTCTCGCTCTGAGTCACTGAGCAGAGCCTCTATGTCCACCTCTAGGGGTGACTGCAGTGTTCCAAGACAAGGCTCCGCTTTTTCTCAAACTTTCTTTTCATATAAAGCCATCAAAGAACAGGCTCCCAGACTAAAAAAAACCCATCACTTTCATTGTTTTTCTTGTGAGTTCAAAAACAGTATTCTGGGTGTAACAGAGTTGATTGTGATTCCACTTGCCAAGGTAACTAATAACCAATAGAATAGTGTTTACTTTGTTCTAAGGATTCTCATTGGCTGGTCGGCGTTTCCTTGTGAGCTACTACACCAGTGTTTACGTTAGTGGTATCATTACAAGAGGAATACTGGATGTTATTATGATCATTACACAATAATTATCCAATCCACGTTTGTCTATTATCCACCATGGACCTCACTTCCGGCTACTACAATGTCGATATGCACGAAGATGACCTCTCTTTGCTCAGACATTTAAATGAAACATCAGGGATATCCTGACACAAACTCTTATGCACTGTAATTTAGTTAAGAGCAATGCACTGCTCTGTTGTTCTATAAAGTGTTGAGAGCGATGCACTGTTGTTAAGTTGAGAGCGACGCACTGCTCTGTTGTTCTATAAAGTCATTTAGAACTGAACTTTGTAAAGAAACTCAAAGCGTTATGAGCGATGCATTGCTCTATTGTAAATGTAATTGTATATTTTGTATTGAACTATTTTGTCACACTGTTTTACTGATGTCTATTCTATTTTATTATTTTTAGTATTGCCTATTTTTAAACTGAATCAAACCACACTTTTTTACTCTGTCTATTCTATTTTATTATTTGTATTACTGA
This sequence comes from Notolepis coatsorum, assembly GCF_963971535.1. Lineage (NCBI taxonomy): Eukaryota > Metazoa > Chordata > Actinopteri > Aulopiformes > Paralepididae > Notolepis > Notolepis coatsorum. Next base: position 103,058,984 of record NC_140175.1, read on the forward strand.
ATGAAACCGTAAACAGAGAGGCCTATTGGGATGTTAGATCCTAAATGTAAATGTGAAAAACTGTGATTTACCTTACCTTGCTACCTCTTTTATCTTTTTTATGCTCGCTTATGCCTGTATTTTTTACTGCTGTGAAGCACTTTGAACTGCAATTTCTGTATGAAAAGTGCTATACAAATAAAGTTTATTATTATTATTATTATTATTATTATTATTATTATTATTATTATTATTATTATTATTATTATTATTATTATTATTATTATTATTATTATTATTATTATTATTATTATTATTATTATTATTATTATTATTATTATTATTATTATTATTATTATTATTATTATTATTATTATTATTATAATGCTTGAGTAAATTGTAATGAACCAAAGGAGAATATAAATTATTATTATAATAAATTCTTTCTTTGACGGTGAATAATACCATGCTAACATTGACCATTGCCACTGAGCTCATTCAGCAGATCAAGTTTACAAAAAAGCTAAGCAAATTAATAAAGGGCAGATGATTTACATTTTTTTTTGTAGATAAAGTACTGGATTTTGCCATCTAAACACATGCAATTTTAAATATGAATATAGAATATCAGGCCTATAAATTACCTTATTATGGCCAAGTCATACATCTATGGATCGGGCCAAATCTCCTCCAATGGCAGAGTTCAATCTGGAGTTAGTACCACCAGGCGCCCATAACAGGGCAGCAAAGACTGTGAATGAAATCTACTGTGACCTGTCGTACAGACCTTGTAAGTCGCTTTGGATAAAAGCGTCAGCTAAATGACAAAATGTAAATGTGAATGTACTGTAAGTACAGTTACTTTTTTGTAATGAAAAATACTCCGCCATTTTTCATCAGATTGAGAGGCGTTTCTTTTCTAGACGTTCACAGAAAAGTAAAGAAACAAACTACGTTCTATTTCATGGCAATAAAGTTAAAATCATTGGTAAACAAACATAGTGCTGACAGTAATAGAGGCAAAAAGGCGTTACAGGGATAAGGTGGAAATTCAGAACAGGCTGATTCCAGAGGTATGTTGCGGGGCCTCAGAACGATGACAGACTACAAAGGCACCCCCCCCCCCCCCCCCCATGCTGAATAATGATATCTCCCTGGCAAACAAGCTCAATACCTTCTATGCACGGTTTGAGGCTGTAATTAACAACAGCCTACAGGCCACTGCAATGGCCTAATAAACTAACCTACACGGTAGCACTCAACACTTTGATGAACATTGTTACTCAGCTGATAGAGTCGTGCCCTTCCTGATGACTTGTCATACAGAACTGGTAAGTCGCTTTGGATAAAAGCGTCAGCTAAATGACTAAATGTAAATGTAAATGTAATGAGTAGAGCCACTGCCGATGGAGACTCAGTGTTCAGGATAATAGAACACGAGGTGAGAAGGACCTTTAAGAAAGTGAATACCAGGAAGGCAGCAGGACCAGACGGCATCCCCGGTCGCGTCCTAAAAGTCTGTGTCGACCAACTGGCCCCGGTATTCACTGACATATTCAACCTGTCCTTAGAACAGTCTGTCATCCCCACCTGTCTGAAAAAGTCCACTATTGTCCCTGTACCCAGAAAATCCACGCACGCTTGCCTCAACGACTATCGCCTTGTAGCTCTCACCTCCATGGCCATGAAGTGCTTTGAGAAGCTAGTGAAGGGCTACATCTGTTCCTCCCTCCCCAACTTCCCACTCGGACATTTATAACAAGCGTTGCAGGGCCAAGGCTAAGAGAATAACAAAAAACTCTAGTCACCCAAACAACTGCCTCATTGAACTGCTGCGGTCAGGCAAGCGCTACCGGAGTCTCATGGCCAGTACAGAGACTCAGAAGGAGCTTCTATGCTCAATGGCTCTATGTAACAACCCATCATCTACATTCATCCACATGCACACACTCACTTTTAAACAAACACTCACCTTATTAACACTCACTTTTAATCTATTTATTAAAGAGATTTGCACTACATTCATACCTCATTTGCATTTGCACCTTACTGTACCTTAAAGTTCTGTACCTCACTGTCTGCATTTGTACCTCACTGTTTACTCATTTTTACTCACTGTACCTAGATTGTAATTAGGCTGTACTTTAGATTGTATATTGTATTGTATATTCCTCTTTTACTTACTTTTTTACTTACTTTTTTTACTGTATGAAGCACACTCTCAGGGGCTCATACAGAACCAAGCATTTCACCGTAAAGTACATGTATTTTATTGTGACAAACAAACTTGAAACTTGAACTTGATACAGTATACACTTTGACTGCTGTTTTGATAGGGTTAGGGTCTTTACTCTTGGCTACATTTGAAAGAAAAACGCTACATTAAATAATACAGACTGTATTAATCTATTTATGACGTGAAATAAATCTCGTGCTCAAGGGGTTAAACATCGACGACTATGTGAACTATGATAAGTATGTCCAGCTCTTGTGGAAGGATCTGGAGGAAACTATGGTAATAAAGCACAAGTCACTGTGGTCAAGCAGTTGAGGAGGCATGCTGACATCTGTTGAAGTTGGTGACCGGGTGTTGTTGCCCAACAAGGGAGAGCGTGGTAAACAATCTTTCTGAACGGTGGGAGAACATCATCTACCATGTTGTTGGGATGAATGCTGACAGCCACACTTTTAAGATTCAGCATTCAGCACCTTTCTTATGTAAGGAGTTCTTAAATTGTGCCTATTATGTAGGGTGCTTTTATTGTTTCCTGTAATACATTGAATATGATGTTATTGTGCTTTTTATTGTAAGGTGGAAGGGAGGGGTGGAGGGTGGGGGGTCTTTTTATGACTGTATTCTTGTTTTTTGTATTCTTTGTACTCTTACTGTATATGACTGTTTTATATTGTATGTGTTTTTTGTGTGTATGTGTTAATTGTCTAGGACTATATATGCACACTGTACATGCACACTGTCCTTTTCATAAACCAAATAAACTAAACTAAACTAATGAACGCTTGTAAATCATGAAACAAGAAGCCTAATAGAAAGAGTGAATAATAGTACCTCGATCTGAGTGCCACAAGCATTGAGGGGGAAGACAGCGATGATATGAGTGCTGTTGGAGTGGGTCTGGAGGCTGCAGACTGTGTTGCTGGGGTCACTGAGACGCAGGTGATCTTCATCAAGTCCTCGGAATGACACTTTGGTCACCTCTACTGTCATGGTGTTCTCCTCGCAAATCACATGTGCTTCAACTGGAATAACAAATATCACATCGTGGCATCTATTCCAAATTGTGATGCTTTTTATTTTTATAAACATGTCTAAGCTACAATATGGAATTCACCATTCTTTGCTCATCACAACTTCATTCACATGGATGTTTTTTTTCAATTAATAATGTAAACAACCATTTTACAGCCTCAAAAGCCTTGTAAAACTCGTGTTTTGATGTCACGTGCGGCCCAGGCTAGAGACTGTTAGCGTTAGTGAATCAGGAAGAGGTTGAATGGGATTTTGCCATCAACTTCCACTTCTCTTGTGATTAGGACCCAAAACCATTGGCTATCTAGAACACTATTTACACAATCATACTGTATAATGCATTAGGATGCAATGATAATTTTTTACACAACTTGCCAGATCTAAACAATATCACTTACTGTTTTCCGGCACAACCTCAACCACAACACATCTCATCTCGGACTGATAGATGTCGGACCTGAAACAAATAGACAAATATCACTACACATCAGACTCAACCACTGTACCACACACACAATTGTGTGGAATGGGCTCATTATTTAGTGGTTGAGTATAGTCCACACGGTCCTCATCATGTAGTGGTGGAGTCCACAAGGTTCTCATTGCTGGACTGTGTCAAATGAGGACCACGTAGATAAGTTCATAAATGAGTTAATCAACTTACTTTAACCCCTTAAGCCCGACGGAATTAATATCTTGTCATAAATAGATCAATACAGTCTGGGGTCAGTCCGGGGTCTGATAAATAGATCAATACAGTTTTCAAATGTAGCCAAGAGTAAAGACCCTAACCCTATCAAAAATGTATATTTTCAGCACTACGTTTGTTTACCAATGTATTTAAGTGTTATTAGCGAAATATGAGTTTATAAATATCTCTGCGCATCCCGGCGGATATCGGATGAATTAGATGCAAGGAAATAATGCCTCATGAAACCGTTGCAGTCCTAAGAGAGAGGAGACCCAGTGCTTTCGATGGACATCGAAATTTCATAAAACTACACTACCCAGCTCACACCAGGCTCTGTCAAAGCTGTTGAAAATATTCTTTGCGAAAAACTCTTACGTTATTTCCGTGATTATATCTCACGGGTCAAACAAACCTGAAAGTTATTGCCATAAAATACAACGTAGTTTGCTTCTTTACCTTTCTTTGAACGTCTGAAACTGCGTCTCAATCTGATGAAAAATGGCGGAGCTATGGACATTATAAAAAAGTAACTGTACTTACAGTCGTTTTCATTCACTGTCTTTGCTGCCCTGTAACGGGCGCCTGGTGGTACTAAATCCAGATTTAACTCTGTCATTGAAAAGAGGAGATTTGGCCCGATCCATAGATGTATGACTTGGCCATAATAAGGTAATTTAAAGGCCTTATATTCTATATTATTCATATTTCAAATTGCATGTGTCCGGATGGCGAAATTCTGTACTGTATAAAACCGCCTGTAAATCATCTGCCCTTTATTCATTTGCTTTGCTTGATTTTTTGTACCCATTGTCTTTACCACCCCCCATTGTCTACCCCCTCCTTCCCCTTCCTAGCTCACCTTAACATCCGGTCACCCCTCCTCTCTCCTTCACCCTTAAATAAATCTGTGTTAACTAAGTCTATATTTGACTGATACATTCTTAGCTCCGGTTAAATTCTTTCACAGTATTATGATGTTAAAGGTTTATTGTACTTTCTGTTTTTCTGTAAAAATTTACAGAATTAATTTTGACTAAATTCACAACTTCAACTTTTATCTATTGATTCATATATCAATACCTTTTATATAAATAAAATGTCTTTCAGTCATTTTCTTTTTTTTGTTTTTAAGATTTTCACATTTTACATTTGCTGTCCTCTGCTATTACACACACTGGGTGGACATTCCCAGGAAAAGCATCTGGCACACAGGAAGGGATACGTTTTATGTCACGTTTTACCATGAATCGATTATCACCAGTGTTGTGCAAGTTACTGAAAAATAGTAACTAATAGTTACCATTAATAGTTACTTAATTTCAAAAGTAACTCAGTTTCTTTACTGATTACTTACACCAAAAAGCAATGTGTTACTGTGAAAAGTAACTTTTTAGTTACTTAAAAAACAAAAACAACATTATTTCAATCGCTTGAATGTGGTCAATCTCACCAGCAATGACATTGTACGTGTGCCTACCCTTTATCCTTTTACAGGCCAATGCAGCTTTCTGACATTGTAAAGTAGTGGGGTTTATCCAGTGAGATGTTATCCCGAGCAAGCTTTTGTTGTGGACGGACCAAATGTCTGCGGTGGTCGAGATGTAGTCCAGACTGTCCAGCCCCTCAAACCTTTCTTTAGCTCATTTTCCATGTTTGTATGAGTGGGATGAGTTTGGGTCTTTAAGATTTGAGATTGTTAGCAGGTTACCACTTTAACCATGACCTCATCAGGGCTATTTGAGATTGATAGCAGGTTACCACTTTAACCATGACCTCTCCATGGCTATTTGAGATTGCTAGCATGTTACCACTTTAACCATGACCTCTCCATGGCTATTTGAGATTGCTAGCATGTTACCACTTTAACCATGACCTCTCCATGGCTATTTGAGATTGTTAGCAGGTTACCACTTTAACCATGACCTCATCAGGGCTATTTGAGATTGCTAGCAGCTTGCCAGGCTATTCACTACATCAGTAGCTCTCAACTGTTGAGACGGTTCGCAAACCTCAAATTGATATGCATTACAATACGACCCCATTTAATAAAATGTTCTCTCAGGGACCCCCATCTGAGAACATGGCTATTGTAGGGATGCTCGATATTGGCTTTTTTACCGATATGATATACCGATATTGTCCAACTCTTAATTTCCGATACCGATATCAACCGATATCAACCGATACCGATATATGCAGGGTTTCCCCCCCCCCCCAAAAACGGAATAATTTCAGGTAATTAACATTACATATCTCTTGTTGTGGAATTAACACAACATTATGCATACTTTTGACAATAAATAAAATCAGAATTTGTTCTTACTTGCTTGCCTGGGTACATAAAGGTTAAGAAATATTAAAAAAAAAAATGTTTTTAAATTTGAAAACCGTTACAGATATTTTCCGATATCAAATTTGAATGCCAATATTGGTAGGCCGATAATATCGGACATCCCAAATGATCAATAAAATAGTTTCCCCATAACTATCCTATCATACTGTAGTTGAGGACAGTGGAGGGACAACTATCTGAATAGTCATTCTTATACACTCATCAAGTTGACTTCTAGGCAACTAAATAATAGTGAAATCAAAATGTTTAATGGGCACCCCCTAGAACCCCCTCAAGGTTGCCTGGGCGTCCCTGGATCCATGTTGAGAACCACTGCACTACATAATAACCACTTTCTTACCAGTATGATCCTCCAACTCATACAAACATCTATAATACACTCCCAACTTGCCTACAGAGACAGTATTCAGAGAAACACATAAGTGCATGCTTACCAACTGTTTCACCTGTTTTATAGCAACACTACTATCACTGACATCTGAGGGGAGATCCCTCCTTGAACGGCCCTTCTAAGGTTTCTCTCCTCCACATTGCCTGTGGTGCATTTTTTCCTATTGCTGGGTTTTAGTGAGGGGTGGGGTATGTCTGGGAGTGTTGCATTCATTTATTTTATCTATTAAAAATGTTTTGGACTTTATGGTGTTTTTGTTTTGTTCTTGATTTATTGTGATGTTTCTTCTTGACTTGTTTAAAGGAGACGTGTCCGGCCCATGGGGACATTAACGTGTGTTGTCGGGCCTTACAAATACATTTGATTTGATTTGAAACATTTTCCTAGACACAATGTAGAAAGAAAGAAGAAGGTAACTTACTGTGCAGAAACTGTGGGTGGTGGTTGGTTGTGGTGGTGACTGGCTGAAGATGGAATGTTCCTGAGTCATTAGAAAATACATCTATTATAAACCTTGTGTTTTATATGATTGAATAAGAACAGCTATTCCCTACAATCATATTGTTAAGAAGCATCAATTTTTTTTGTAAATGCCAGATCTTAGTAAGAAAGTAAATAAATAAATAGGCCTTAAAAGGGGACATGCATTGCTATTCCTAGCACAATTTGGGCAACTTTACACAATTCCTGTGAGTCTATTGAACACATCTGTAAGCTTTTATTCAAAAAGATGCATTGTTTTATATTTCTAATCAAGTACTCAAAAGCCACATTTTTCTCCCTTTGGATTTCAGGCTGTGTTGGCCTGGCTCTGCCCATAAGCACTTTGTGTAAATGAGTATGTGCTACTGCTGCTGCTTCCCCACGAGGTCCAGCCCAGGTTGTGTGTAAATGAGTATGTGCTACTGCTGCTTCCCCGCGAGGTCCAGGTTGTGTGTAAATGAGTATGTGCTACTGCTGCTTCCCCGCGAGGTCCAGGTTGTGTGTAAATGAGTATGTGCTACTGCTGCTTCCCCACGAGGTCCAGGTTGTGTGTAAATGAGTGTGTGCTACTGCTGCTTCCCCACGAGGTCCAGGTTGTGTGTAAATGAGTATGTGCTACTGCTGCTTCCCCACGTGAGGTCCAGTCCAGGTTGTGTGTAAATTAGTATGTGCTACTGCTGCTTCCTCGCGCACGGTTTGTTTCCCCGACAGAAGCTCCTCTCTCTCTATCTCTCTCTCTCCATCTCTCTCCCTCTCTCTCACTCGCTCGTTGTCTGCCTCGCTCTATTTGAGGAAGTGAAGATAATTCCACTCGCTCTGCTGTCGCTGTCAACCATAGAGGGGGCGTTAGTTATGCAAATCAGTGCTATATTCACGTCAGCAAAACCGTCAAATCAGAACAGCATAGTTGAGTGAGGGAGGATCTCGTGAACTCGAGACTAGACTGGTGAGTCAATATGGTAATTAGAGACACAGACCCATTGATACTAACCTGTATTACTATAAAACCATGCTAAACAAAAAGCCATTTATAATGCATGTCCCCTTTAAATGTTTGGAGGAATCCCACCTCCAGAAATACCATTGAGGAGCTCAGGGTCCTGAATAACATCAAGGAGCTCAAGGAAAGGGTGGGGATGAATATCACCAAACCAAACGTGAGTTCAACTGTGTCATCATCACTGCCAGGTCACAGTACAACCCCAGGCTGGAGAATCAGTTTTGCCAACGACTCACACAGTTTAGACTCTCTCACACACTTCTAAAATGTGGGGATGCTGCATCTTTCGTGGAAGAAAATAAATATAATGCTCACCCAATTACTGATTGAGCGACAAAGCAAATGGAGAAATGGTCTCCCAGGTCCTCTTCAACAGGAGTCCATCTGATAACATACTCATCATGTGTGGTCCTGTGCTTGGTGATGTTAAGGGGTCCACTGATGAGGACATCATATACTCTGTAGACAAAGATGAAACAAACACGTCCCGATTTTATTATAATAACTGACTTTTTTGTATATCTGGCTTTTTTGTGAATATTTTCATGTTGAGCTATAGATTGTGGATGAATACGCACAGAAAGGTACACCGTGCAAATGTTAATGCTTTATTTGTTTTAAACGAGACGATTTAGAAATGGTCAATGGGGAATTACATTGCGTTTTCAAGATGGTGGACCAGCCAGAAACACCAATAACGTAACCACTACACCTCCCTATTTCCCTTACATTGAGTTTGTAGCTTGTGCTTTGACTCTTATCTCCATCTCCTGGGTGGCTCCAGCATGGAGTCGCTCCCCATTTCTGGGTGTTGGGTGCAGGAACTTGGGAAAATATACTCCATCAACGCAAGATGGAGCAGCTGAATCCACTGCAATTCAAATGGAGATAAATGTAAACACCAAGATACATGTTTCCCTGCATATAACCAGTAGCCTGTTTAAGCCCTAGCCATATTTTCAGAAAAATTGCCTAAAAGTACATACCTAGGTAAATGGAAGATTGCTCCACTACAAGGTCCATTTGCATGTTTTTGGTATCTAGGGACATCTATGAACCTCAGGGAATGTATTCCCAGTGTCAGATATATTGTGTATGTTACTATGCTTGAGTAAATTGTAATGAACCAAAAGAGAATATCAATTATATTATTATACTTTTTTCCATCTTTCACGGTGAATAACACTATGCTAACATTGACCAGAATTGCCACTGAGCTCATTCAGCATCTTCTTGAGATCAAGTGTACACAATATCTAAGAAAATGAATAAAGGGCAGATGATTTACAGGAGGTTTTGTAGATATAGTACAGCATTTTGCCATCCGGACACATGGCCATTGAAAAATGAATATAGAATATAGAATATCAGGCCTATAAATGACCTTATTATGGCCAAGTCATACATCTATGGATCGGGCCTAATCTCGTCTTTCCAATGGCAGAGTTAAATCTGGATTTAGTAAACAGAAATGTGAGTAAACACGTATACAGTATGTGTGTGTGCCAGGAGTGCTCCTTATGCATCCTCACCATAAGCCACCTGCATAAGCTATAGATTTTTATAGAATTAGTTGAACTTATCCTTTGTGTCTATTGTCATTTGTGTGGGTTCAACTCGTGAACAGTAAGATGAGCTGTGGAATGTTTCTTCACTGGCTCTTACGATGTGCACACTAAGCAATGTAATACATAAATAAAACCAACAATAAAGAATAACAATAAAGAAGAAGACGGTATATGGACTATTAATATAGTATATTCCACTATAGCTATATCCGTGAGATTTGGTTTAATTCTTATTTATTTATTTCACAATACCTTGTTGAGTCATGACTAATGCAAAACGTAATTTTTAATGATACAGATTTTGTCGTATTTATTATTATTATAATTGGATGTCTGTAGAATCGACGTGAATGCAATCACCATGATTTCACCCAAATGAAGCCCTTAGAAACACGGGCACACACTAGTCTGTCCAACTTACAACTGCCTTTCCACGTTCGTAAATCCTGTTTGTAGCTATGAACGAATCTCCGTAATGAAACTGTTCAATCATGCCAAAATCGGCCCGAGAAGTTCATAAGTCGAGTTACGAAGAAATTAGTTCGTAAGCTTCTCGTAAGTCCATTCGAGCATGACGTGACGTCTATTATCTTTACCAGATAATCTACCATATAATTGTATCTAACTGCTCCAAAATACAGTATACTATTGATTGATTGATTGAAAATTGTATTAACAGATTGCAGAATGGGTACAATACAGTACGGCTCAATACACACAATTGTTAAGGGGATGCAGACCAGAGAAAGACTTTCATCTTGTTTACATCAGGGTCCCCCATTTTCAATTCATCATAAAATCACAGTACCTGAGCTTTACCATGACATTGCATCTTTCTATTTATCAATCATTACGCTGTGTATAAAATGCCATGCAAGCACAGCAGGAGAGGATGACTTACCAAGGAGAGAGAACTGCAAAGGAAGTTTACTGAGGGGAGGAGAGGAGGCAGTCGGCCTAGTTGTGGTAGTAGATGTACTCAGTGGAGACCTGACATTTGGATAACCATTTGTGTAGGCCAGGGAGATTCTATGTGTTGGGAAGTCCTCCACCACCATCTCAAATCCATAGACACCAGGTGTCACGGTGTGGTTATAGTGTAATGTGCAAGAGCCCTAAAAAAGGTTAGATACTGCAGTTGGTTTAAGCAAAAGAATTAAAGAAAGTATTTGATACGGCACTGAAAATATTGATTTGCTAACCAACCTGATTAATGTGAAATCCTGAGGGTAGGCTGCACCTGTAACACTCTGTTCCTCTGGCAGTTCCATATCTGCACAAGACCTGGTCCCCATCCGGGTCAAAGGCCATCAGGTTGTATAATCTTGGGCAATTCTGACGAACTCTGAATACATTTGTTAACACAAGCAGAAGGTAACAGTTGTAGTCACCTGAATACAAGTCCAAGAGTCACTTACAGACAAGAATAAAATCAGAAGGTTGGGAAAAGCAACCACAGACAGCAGAAAGGTGTAATAGTAAGTCATAACAATAATAAGTCATGACAATAATAAGTCATAACAATGGTTCAGTCATAACAATAATACGTCATAACAATGATTCAGTCATAACAAAGATTCAGTCATAATAATAAGTCATAACAATAGTTCAGTCATAACAATAATACGTCATAACAATGGTTCAGTCAGGCCAACTCATGTATTTACCTTAAATTATTTATTGAATAGATGACATTGGAATACAATTTTAGTTTGTTTCCGGTGATGAATGGAGCTGCCTTTGTGAAGGCCTAATCCCTGTGCACATAACTGGATGCACTATAAGCATGATATTTTATAACATAACTGCAACAAGCAACAGCACAATAAATTAAGTAAAATAAGCACAAGTAGTAGTAGACTACGCAAGAGAGAAAATGTAGGCTTTAAGATGGGATTTAAAAATGGAAATCTCCTAATATGAGAGGACACGTGGTTCCAGAATGAGGGTGTTCAACCCTGTATGTGCAGTGGTGCGTTGGTGATTTCATACCTGGCTGCACTGTGTTTTAATGACGCCACATGCACACTCACTCCCGGGTGCGTGCGCGCGCTCCTGCGCATACGCATAAATGTTCCCTCGCGTGCGCACAGAATAAAGACAATGCCTAATTGCCTCTAGGAATGGAATGTAACACATTTCATTCACAGGTTGTGTGAATGTATCTGTGGACGTATTTGAACACACCTGACAACCTGAGCTATTGTTATGCAAAGCAGCCAGGTGGGTACTTGGCGAGTTGGCGCATCAGTCGAGTGCAGTGCATTCCTGTGTGCACGCGTGTGCACATCCATGCATGTGCGCGCTTCGGCTCACAGACCCGGTTGCACGGTGTGAAACCCCGTCCCATGACCAACGCACCCCTGTGTATGTGGAGCATGACACACTGCCCCAAGTGCCTTATCATGATAAGCATTAATATACATGTCAGATTTCTAGAGAGACAATGTGGAAATGACTGTTCAGTTCAGTCAGCTAGAAATCAGCAATGCTAGAATATAAACCCAATTTGCCTTTTCATTGTCAGATTTGACATTCTGTGACATCACCAGTTAGAGGGTTCTCTATCTGATTTCTAGCTTTGGGAAAGAGTGGTGCATGTTCACAAATACTGACTCAACTGTTCTTGGGCACAGGAAGGACACAGTATATGAATTCTTAAAATGGGTGGCATTCCCCTTTAAGCAATTATTTTTAAGAGGGATACAAGATGGCTGCCACAAAACATTTGTGAATGGGATGTGTCATTTCTAATCAAATGGTTACCTTGTATTCTATTTATTCCAAAAAATTGCCCTTTCTTATTTCAGGTTAGTATGGTATTTGAAATGATGACCCAAGGCAAAAGGTTTCAGTATGAACAAATACTCTGAGAAATGAATTCCATTACCGTAAGAAAGGCAGAATGGCGATAGCTGGAGATCTGTTTGGTTCCCCAGTATCAGATCTTGTTCCCAAATCCACGTGTGCCAGTAGTCTATAGTCTCCAACATTGTTAACCGTGGGGATCCAACTGTTGCCTCTAGAGCTGGTGTGTTGATACAGAAGATAACAGTCACATTCCATAAGTAAACATCATCACATCATAACTAGTCTTATAATTCCATCATCTGAGTGAAATAACCCACCTCAGTTCAAAAGGACGGTTAGTTTGAACAACTCTTGTCACGACTTTCTCGGTTTCAAACCACGAATTTTGTCCAGTGGCGCGGTCGATTCTTCCTCTTTGACTCCTGACTACAGACCCACAGTTGCCAAGGGAACAACGGTAGACGGGGTGATCAAACCTACTAATGGTTCCCCTCATGCGAATATCCACCTGTGGAACAAGATCATTATGTGAATGTATAATAATGTAATAGGAGTTTCCTGACATTGTGTAAGTGAATAGAGAAGGGTTCCTGCTGTTACATATTGTTGGAGTGCACTTGGAGGACCAACATTCACGTGGCCTAACCTGAAGGCAGAACATTTGGTACATTGCATTACCAGTTGGCTACAAATGCAGAAAAGTCCAACCTCCTACTAGGAAGAATACAATGGAACCGCACTCAAAGTACAAATTCCAACTAGGAAACTTAAAAGTCTGTATTGTCCACAACCGTGGGCATGGACTGCATTTATATAACAGCTTTTATCCAAAGCGCTTTACAACTTATGCCTCACATTCACACATTCACTCACACATTCACACACAGACGGCGGAGGCGACCATCATGCAGGATGCCGACCTGCTCATCGGGAGCAGTTAGGGGTTAAGTGCCTTGCTCAAGGACACTTCAACACAGTTCCCGGGAGGAGCCGGAGTCGAACCCGGGAACCTTATGATTACCAGACGACCGTTCTACCTCCTGAGCCACTGTCATCACATTTGTGCCATCTGTCACCACCTCTAATAAACACCAAGAGGGGCGTTGTCTCTTGAATAGTTCTGAAGCAGGTGTGTGTGCAGCGCTGTGGCAGCGAGACCCAAAGCAGTCGACTGAAAAGTGGCTAGAAGCTAAATATGCTTTGTATAGAACCAAGCACTCTTTGTAATTTTTTTATTATAAATAAATAAAGTAGGGCCGTCAGTTTATCGCGTTAATTAGATTAATTAATTACACAGCAAATTATCGCGTTATGAAAATTAACTCAAAATGTATCAACTTAAAAAATTTAAAATAAATGTATCTCATTGGAGGTCGCTTTCACACAGGGGCTGTTTGGTCCGGACTTTCGGACCAGAATTCGATAGTCCGGTTTTTCGGGTCTGTGTGAATGCGCGTCGAACTCGGTCCGCGGACCAAGCAGGCGAACTCTAGTCCGCCTGAAAACGTAGGTCTCGGTTCGGCTTCATCGAACCAAATGCGAACCAAATATAGGAAGTGATTATTATTACCACTGCTCGCAGCACTCACTGCAAAACAAGCACACTGCATCTAATCTCTCTATCTATCTATCTATATATGTCTGTGCATCTTGGGAAGAAGGAAGAAAAAACGCGGCTTATTATTATTACCGAGGCGCGCGGCTTTTATTATATTATTAAAACAGCTACTTGTGGGCACTCATAAAAACACCGTGGTCTACAAGTTGTTTAGCGAGAGGATGGTGGTAATGTGCTTCAATAGAACAATGGATCAATGACATGTCAAAACTCGGCTGATCTGGAAGGCTCCGCAGTACACACACAGACACACACACACGCGCGCGCGCACACACGGGATCGCAGCCACACACACATTTCCACTGTCCAATAGACAAGCACCCTTTTCGACCGCGTGACATTGTTCAGAAGGTCTCGGTCCGACTGACAGATATCTGTGTGAAAGCAGGCGAACCAAATGAAGAATGCAACAATGTTGCAACTTCACCCCCAGAACCGCACCGAGTCCACCAAAACTATATTCAAGAACGTAGAATACACATTTACAGACTTTCTTTTAATATGGTCCATTTGCATGTTCTTGGTATCTGATTCTAGGGACATCTATGGATCTCAGGGAATGTATTCCCAGTGTCAGAAATACTGTGTCTGTTACTAGGCTTGAGTAAATTGTAATGAACCAAATGTGAATATCAATTAAAAGAAATTTCATCTCTGACTGTGAATAACACCATGCTAAAATGTACCAGACCTGAAAAATCTAAGCAAATTAATAAATGGAAGATGATTAAATAGAAGGTTTTGTAGATACAGTACTGAATTCTGCCATCCGGACACATGCTATTTGAAATATGATTATAGAATATAGAATATCAGGCATAAAATGGTTATGCGACTAAAATGCGATTAATTAGATTAATTATTTACAAATCCTGTAATTAATTAGATACATTTTTTTAATCGCCTGACAGCACTAAAATGAAGTAATTTAGCTTCTGTTTTAACGGTGCAACATTATCACTATTATCATTATTACTTTGCACTAAAGTTTGTTCTATATTTTATTATTATTACCCCTCCATGCTGCAATGACACTTGAATTTCCCCAAGGGGATTAATAAAGGAAAACTTGACTTGACTATACTATGCTATTTATGCTATATTGTAATATCAAGTTGAATCTCTCACCCTAAATGTTCCATCATTTGTTCTTTTGGTGTTGAAGGTCACGGAGCTGCCATAGTAATGACTTGCAGATGCCAATGAGGCCAGTAGCTGCATTAAGAACACCAGTGTAGAAGAAGACATGGTGCCTGAAACTCAACTCCCTGCTTCAAATATCTGGTGCTGTGTCTCTCATCCACCATCCTTTTATATAATCTCTCAGGTCACGACAGCACATTAGAATGCAGAAAGACTTGTAGCTGAGACGCACATATATATACACACCTGAGATATACACTCACATGGGGGCAGAGGCACACATGGATACGAGACACACACAAGAGATAGGAGTACAGTCACATACCTGGAAGATGCACACACACACATATGAGGCATGTACACATGCTTGCGTGATACACGTACCCACATACATTATGTTGGAGACACACATGCATGCATGCTCTCATGCACACCTACATGTGTCTGGGACGCTTTCTCTCACATGCAATATGGAGAAGGGTGGCATCCCGATAGAGGATGCAGCACATACCTGCTCGCAGGTAGATCGGTCTACATGCAAGGTATATATATCAGGGATGTATACGCATAATGTATAGTATAGTATTTTTCTTTTTTCGTAAGTCTTTTTTTTATTTTCCATGTCAGTTGTTAATGTATTTGTATGAGTCTTTTACATGTTTTGTATGTTCTTACAAAAAAGAAAAAGGCAAATCTTGGAAGTTGCATAATGGTGATGTGGAAAGAGATGTTTTGAATATTGGAGAGATTTGTGCAAAAAATATTAAAAAAAAAAAAAAAAAAAAAAATGCAGAAAGACTTGTAAGGTTAGTGCCTGTCAGTACATTTTTCTTTGGCATTTTTTTTTCTGTCCACTTCATATTTAAGCATTACATCACGCGCAGGAGTGTGTTTTACTAATTAAATCATGCCTAGGGGTGGTTGTTAGGCCCGAGGCGCAACCGAGGGTCATTAGACCCCCCTAGACATGATCTAATTCGTATAACACACAACTTCAAGTGATGTAATGTCTTTTATACAATGGCCGAATTCATCCAACCTTATTGCTATACAATAAACACACAGTAATTGAAGCATAATCGAGATTTATTCACAAAACCATCTGCAGAAAAAGTAGGTAAAAAAAATTAAAATAAAGTTGCCTCCGTGTCTAGAAGCAGGTGCGGTGCTTCAAAGCATGCCATCTAACAACAAACTTCATATAAATCCCGCAATGTATTATTGTTTTGACAATGGGTCATGACTAGGGATGGGAATCGAAAACCGGTTCCGGTTGGGAACCGGTTCCTAATTGGCCGATGCCTGGAACCGTGTGGCTCCCGTGACTTTCGATTCCCTTATCTGTCAGAATGCAGGTAGGTGAATTCCAATGGTTGAAGGCAATCACAGAGACAGAGAGTGTTTACTCTTGAACAGGTTCGACTTTAATAGTAAGAACACAGAGTAAATTCTAAGAGAGAGCAAGTGCTAAAAGCACAAGTGTAAGATAAGGTAAATGGGAGCTTATTGGAGGTCCACAGTAGAACCGTCCGCGTTATCCCCGAACGCAATTAGTGAAGACCTGACAATGGACAAGCAGAAGAGAGGTATGTTAAATAGAGACCAAATACCAACATTCTACACACACCCCCGTGACAGCCAATCAGGAACCACCCCTAAGTGACAGCACTAATTGACAGGGAAATGACAGGTGACAAGCCCAGTGACATATGCCAGGAATGTGGGTGGTCACCGACCGAGGTCGGTATCCAGAACGTAACATTATCGCTGCCAGGTTTTTCCTAGTTGCGCAATGTTAGCGTTAGCATGTAGCCATGGCAGACTCTATTTGATTCATTAAGCGCTCGAAATTGCCTGGGTTTTGGTAATATGCTCCCGAAATGCTCCCGCTGTTTGGCTACTTCTATGTGCAGTGAAAACTACTTGAATGCTTTAGAACCTAGTCATTGATTTAGTTTAGGGTGAGCTAAAATTAGCCGCGGAGCTATCGCTAGCTAACGTGAGCTAACGCTATTTAATCAAGCTCACAAAGAGAGATAAACAGCTGACAGCGGATAGTACAGGTACAAATACAATAAAACAGCAGGTGGGGACTGTTGTGTAAACCTTGTACTCTTTAGTTCACATATAATAAGACCCGGAGTGTTTGTTTACTAAGTCTCTATTCTGAGTCTGTCAGACAGGAAGTACCATGGTGCAACATACAAATGTGTCCGTGTAGCAACACAAGCCAATACCTTACAGGACAGGGGCCCGGGGAGGGAGCTGTGTGTGTGTGTGTGTGTGTGTGTGTGTGTGTGTGTGTGTGTGTGTGTGTGTGTGTGTGTGTGTGTGTGTGTGTGTGTGTGTGTGTGTGAGACAGAAGTCAGAGGAATAACGACCTGTTATTCAATAGATTAAATTAGTTTAAGAATAAAAAAATAAATACATTTTAAGAGAATCTCAAATACATTATTTTATTTAAGTGTAGGCTATAGTTAATGTTTTATTTTTTTTACAGTTTTTGTATTTTTCTGACATGGTAAATGGGTGCTTTTTTATATAGCGCTTTTATCCAAAGCGCTTTACAATTTGTTCCTTACATTTTACCCAATCACTCACACATTCACACAACGACGGCGGAGGCAACCTGCAAGGTGCCAACCTGCTCATCAGGAGCAGTTAGGGGTTAAGTGTCTTGCTCAAGGACACATCGACACGCTGCCCGGGAGGAGCGGGAATCGAACCGGGAACCTCCGGATTGCCAGACGACTGCTCTACCTCCCGAGCCACTGTCGCCCCTGACATGGGGGCTCAACAATAAATGACAATCAGAAATGTCAAGTTGCATGTTGTTATTCTAACCAGCTTAGTTCTGTTGCATTTCCAATTTATTTATTTAAATTATAAATTGATCAGGTATCGTTAAGAGAATCGATAAAGAATCGAATCGATAAGCAGAATCGATAATGGAATCGTATCGATAAAATCCTATCAATTCCCATCCCTAGTCATGACAAACCAATTACATAATTCAACATTGTGTAAACAACTAACATATTCCAGTTAACGGTATCCTTTTTTAATTATTCGTTACGAATATATCCATACTTCCATTGTGTCCGGGACGCTTATTGCTTAATAACAGCGGAGCAGTGCTGCCGTTGCTTCCGCGTTTTCCCTGATTGGCTGCGACACGCCCCGCGGCAGGCGCGGCAACCGCAGAGCGCTCTGCCGCGGAGCGGAGCGGCAGAGCTTGCGGCATTATGTAACCGCCCTAATCCGCCATGATTTTCATTCGGCGCTCAGCTCACCTGGCAACGCAGCGGTCCTGCGGTCCTGCGGTCCGTTGTTGACAAGTTCGAATCCCATCAAATTTTATTTTTTTAATGTGATTTTTTTTTTAACGTGTATTTTTTCGCCGGTTAAGGTTAGGCATGGTTAAGGTTAAGGTTAGGCATTGTTTCGGAGTTGGTTAAGGTTAGAACGGTTAAGTTTAGGCGCTGTTAAGGAGCTGGTTAAGGTTAGAGTTTGTCTTAGAGAATGGCAATATTCTTTCTATGGTTAAGGTTAAGGTTAGGCATGGTTAAGGTTAAGGTTAGGCATTGTTTCGGAGTTGGTTAAGGTTAGAACGGTTAAGTTTAGGCGCTGTTAAGGAGCTGGTTAAGGTTAGAGTTTGTCTTAGAGAATGGCAATATTCTTTCTATGGTTAAGGTTAAGGTTAGGCATGGTTAAGGTTAAGGTTAAGGTTAGGCATTGTTTCGGAGTTGGTTAAGGTTAGAACGGTTAAGTTTAGGCGCTGTTAAGGAGCTTAGAGAATGGCAATAGACAGCCTATTTCCGCACTGCCGCTCTCCCGCGTTGCCGCGGTCACATGGTCAAATTGTCACATTCTTGCACTGCTCCGGTGTTAAAAAGTAACACGCGTCCGGGACATCCAGTGAAATCGTGTCAATGTCCTTTTGCAGAGGCAGGTTGCTACAAAGCATGCCATCTAACAGTGAAGTTACCGGTTGTTATTTGATTGATTGATTGATTGATTGATTGATTGATTGATTGATTGATTGATTCAAAATTGTATTAACAGATTGCAGAATGGGTACAATACAGTACAGCTCAATACACATAATTGTTAAGGGGATGCAGACCAGAGAAAGACTGTCGTCTTGTTTACATCATTTTCAATGCATCATAACATATATGACATACAGATAGACAGTGCTACATCTATACATAGGTTGCTACAAAGCATGCCATCTAACAGTGAAGTTAGCGGTTGTTATTTGATTGATTGATTGATTGAAAATGTTATCTACAACGAATGCCATCTAACAACACACTTCCCGCGATTTATATTTTGTTTCACAATGAGTCATGACTGTTACGAACTGGCTCAAGCTCGCAACAAGAATAGGGAGACACAGGCACAATTTAAGAAATAACAAAGAGTTTATTGTCAGTAATATAAAGGAGCAGCCAATATATATGAGTATCAGTGTGTCAGCAGTGTGTGGATGAGTGTATGTGCAGCATGAATGTGTAGGTGTAAAAGCAAAGAAAAGCAACCAAAACAAATGAACCAAAAGTAACAGCCAAATGACCAAAGAACCAAATAATCAACAAACAGCAACCAAACAAACAAAGAACCAAAAACAAATGGGGAGTTCGCCAGAGAACCAGAGGCAGCCTCTCTCTGATATCCTGCTGGGACACCCCGGCCCAGGTGTGCACCAATTAGCTGACGAGCCTTCCCCAGCTCTGCTCTGCCAGCCAGAGCAGAGGAAGACAACACAGTGTGGGGGAGGGTCGTCACACCTCCCCCCATAAGACAGGGACCCTAGGGTCACTGTTTCCAACCCAGACACCGTATTACACTCTCTAATAAAAATTACATTTCCTCCAAAAAGTGACAGCTGAACATGGGTCGCATAGACATGCCCGCCAACTCCCCATCCAGCCACTCCATCCCAGCCTCAGCAACCCCTTTTCCCTCAGTCATCTGTTGTCTGAGCTGCTCCTCTCTGCCACCTCCTGCCTGAGCCAATTACATAATCCAACATTGTGTAAGCAACTAGCACATTCCACGTGACTTTATCGTTTTTGAATGAGTCGTTATGACGATATGAATACATCCATTCACGCCCCTTTTCCAAGATGGCAGCTCCATGTTTTTAGGCTGTGTGTTTATGCGATTTTATGTCTTTTAAATGTGTTTTTTTATAGCTTTTTGAGTTTTTATTGCTAAAGCTTGCTTGATATTGCCTTCATTTATATACTGACTGGATTTAGTCTGGAAATCTGCTTGGATTACCTGCTTGGATAACAAACAAGCCTGCCAGGAGCAGCCAGCTACCACCAGGCCAGGCCCAGGCTCCAGCAGCAGCCAGTCACCACCAGGCCAGGCTCAGGAGCAGCCAGCTATACCACCAGGCCAGGCCAGGCCCTGCAGCAACTCAGGCCAACCGGGCTGCACCAGGCCATCAGGCTAGTAGTAGCCTAGCTGCTACCAGCCATCACCACCAGGCCAGCCCCAGCCTACCAGCTACCAGCCACCAGGCCAGGCCCAGGCTTCACCATCAGGCCAGGCCCAGACATCACCAGCCCAGCTACCACCATCAGGCCAGGCCCAGGCTTCACCATCAGGCCAGGCCCAGACATCACCAGCCCAGCTACCACCATCAGGCCAGGCCCAGGCTTCACCATCAGGCCAGGCCCAGGCATCACCAGCCCAGCTACCACCATCAGGCCAGGTCCAGGCTTCACCATCAGGCCAGGCCCAGGCATCACCAGCCCAGCTACCACCATCAGGCCAGGCCCAGGCTTCACCATCAGGCCAGGCCCAGGCATCACCAGCCCAGCTACCACCATCAGGCCAGGCCCAGGCTTCACCATCAGGCCAGGCCCAGGCATCACCAGCCCAGCTACCACCATCAGGCCAGGCCCAGGCTTCACCATCAGGCCAGGCCCAGGCTACACCATCAGGCCAGGCCCAGGCTACACCAGCAGACCAGTTTAACTGTTTAACTGTGTAGAGGGGCATTTCTTGTACTGAATTACTGCACAGGGTTAGCACACTGGATCCATCTGAACAGCTGTTTCAGCTGGAGCATTTTATAGACAAACATTACAACAATATCAACATGTCGCAACAGAAGCCTGTGAAACTTAACATTCAGACAAAGTCACAGAAGATTACAGACTGTATTAAGCCCAAACTGAGTAAAAGATCACGTTCTGACATTGAAGATGCAGAGGAAGCTTCATTGGAGGAAGCGCTGACAAGAGAGGTTGACATGAATCTAACATTACAGGCCATCAATAAGAGACTTGATAAACTGGATATGTTGGACTTGATGATGCAGGAAATTAAGAGCCTCAAAGAAAGCTTGGAGTTCAGTCAGAGACAAATTGATGAGCTGGTCAAGGATAATGCTGAGCTGAAAGGAAAGGTGGAATACATGGGAAACAAAGTAGACATAATTGAGAGAGACAACAGGAAGTTGAAGGAATCTCTTCTGGATGTACAGTGTAGGTCTATGCAAGACAATCTGGTTTTTACAGGGATAGCAGAGAAGGAGAGCAAGGACTGTGAAACAGTCATAAGGGAGTTTATGTCAGACCAGCTAAGACTGCCTAGGGACACTGTTCAGAACATCACCTTCTCTAGAGTACACAGAATGGGAAAACCCTCAGGGGACAGACCACGGGCAATAGTGGCTCGTTTTGAGCATCACCAGCAGAAGGATCTTGTCAAGGGTAGGGGCAGGGAGTTAAAGAACACCACCTTTGGCATGAACGACCAATTTCCTCCCGAGATCAATGGAAGACGTAAGCTATTATATCCTATCATGAAAGAACATCGAAGCCTAAACAAACGTGTCGCCCTTGTAGTGGATAGACTATATATCAACAACCAACTGTATAGGGACTCCAGTATCACTCCCTGGTTATTCTGAAACCCATTGAGACTATTGCTTTATGGTTGGTAGGCCTACTGATACTTCCTGTATTAAGCTAGGCTTGCATAAGGGTTTGGTTATAGCTCATATCAATGTGTGTAGCCTGAAAAATAAGTGCTATGAAATTGAATGTATGGTCAAAGCTAACTGGATTAATATCCTTGCCATCTCTGAAACGCACCTTGATGATTCCTTCTCTGATTCTGCTGTAACTATAGAAGGTTTTAATATTTTTAGAAAAGATAGAAACAGGTTTGGTGGGGGTGTGGCAATCTATGTTCAGAATCAATTACCTGTCAAAACACGATATGATCTGATGAAGGACAACATTGAAGCTATCTGTGTGCAGGTTCACCTGCCCTATCTCAAACCAATTCTAGTTTGCAGTTTCTACAGACCTCCGAGTGCAAATGCTACATATGTTAATGATTTGTGTGATATGTTCGATAGGATATCGGACGAAAACAGAGAAATATTCTTACTTGGGGATATGAATGTAGACTGGTTGGGAAAGCCATGTACCAATAGGAACAAGGTGCTCTCTATATTACATACTTGTAATCTGTCACAAATTGTCAATCTTCCCACTAGAATAAGTAGATAAGGATGGTAGCATTTCATCTACATGTATTGATCATATTTATACAAACGTGCTAGGCCAATGCTCAAAGGCAGTCTCTGTTCCTGTAGGTTTCAGTGACCACAACATCATAGCAGTCTCCAGAATGACGAAGGTCCCAAAAGCCAAAGCAAAAATGATTGTCTCACGGTCATATAAGAGTTTTAATGTAGAAGGTTTTATTAATGAAATGTCGGGTATAAACTGGGAGGAGGTATGTTGTGAGGATGACCCAGAGGTTGCACTGGACTTATTTATGTTGAGGTACATGAGTGTAGCAGATAAACATGCTCCGTTAAAAAAGTTCACAGTCAGAAACAAATCAGCCCCATGGATAGATAGTAGCTTAAGGATTTTAATGAATGAGAGAGACATAGCCAAAAAAGCATCAGTGTGTTCCAGTTCTGCAGATGACAGACAAAAATACCGTTCCTTACGTAATCAAGTCACAAAGTTAAATAAGGTGAGAAAAAGGGAATATTTTAAACAATGGTTATATGATGTGAGAAATGATGGTAAAAATCTATGGAATGTTTTAAATCAAATTATGGGTAGAAAATCCAATGTCTGTACACCTTTTGTTGAGTCATATGGAATTGTCCTAACCAAACCATGTGATATTGCCAACCATTTTAATAATTTTTATGTAAGTAAGATATCTCAGCTCAGACAGGGACTGCACATCTCAAACAATACAAAATCAAATGACATAATTAAGAATATCATAATGAAAGATAAAGGGTGTAAATTTGATTTTAAACAGGTTGAGGTTAGTGATATTGAAAGGTTACTCCAGGCTCTACCTGACAGCAAGTTAGCTGGCACAGACAACTTGGATAGTAAATTATTGAGAATTACTGCTACGATCATAGCAAGTCCAGTGTGTCATATTATTAATAGATGTATACAAGTGGGACTATGTCCAAAGAGATGGAAGGAGGCTAAGGTTACTCCTTTACCCAAAGACTCCAAATCAGTTTTTAATGAGGGCAACTCCAGACCTATAAGCATTTTACCAGTTTTAAGCAAAATCATGGAAAAGTGTGTTTTTGCACAAATCCAAGAATATTTTCAGTTTAACAGTCTGGCTACAGAGTCTCAACATGCATACAGATCTGGTCACTCCACATCGACTGCTCTAGTTCAGATGACTGACGACTGGCTCAGAGCTATTGACAACTCCATTTTAGTAGGAGCTGTGTTTTTAGATTTCAGTGCTGCATTTGATGTGCTTGACCATTCTCTCTTGATTGATAAACTTAAATATTATGGTTTTAATCCCCTGGCTTTGATGTGGATGCAGAGTTATCTGTCCTCCAGATCTCAGCAGGTTTATTTGAATGGCAGCCTATCTAGTAGTAGAAGTTTGGAGTGTGGTGTTCCACAGGGGAGCTCCCTAGGGCCTCTGCTCTACTCAGTGTTCACCAATGACCTACCGTGGGCTACTAAGCAGTGGCGGACTGGCCATCGGGACGTTCGGGACGAATCCCGATGGGCCGGAACCAAAGTGGGCTGGTCCAAAAAAAAAAAAAAAAAAAAAAAAAATTATACTTTTTTTTTTTTTTTTTTTTTTTTACTTTTTTTTGGGCCAGTGTGTGGGCCAGTGTGTGGGCCACTAATGTGGGCCGGTGTGTGGGCCAGTGTGTGGGCCAGTGTGTGAGTCGGTGTGTGGGCCACTAATGTGGGCCAGTGTGTGTGCCGGTGTGTGGGCCAGTGTGTGGGCCACTAATGTGGGCCAGTGTGTGGGCCGGTGTGTGGGCCAGTATGTGGGACGGTGTGTGGGCCGGTGTGTGGGCCAGTATGTGGGCCAGTCTGTGGGCCGGTGTGTGGGCCACTAATGTGGGCCAGTGTGTGTGCCGGTGTGTGGGCCAGTATGTGGGCCGGTGTGTGGGCCGGTGTGTGGGCCAGTATGTGGGCCAGTCTGTGGGCCGGTGTGTGGGCCACTAATGTGGGCCAGTGTGTGTGCCGGTGTGTGGGCCAGTCTGTGGGCCGGTGTGTGGGCCGGTGTGTGAGTCGGTGTGTGGGCCACTAATGTGGGCCAGTGTGTGTGCCGGTGTGTGGGCCAGTGTGTGGGCCAGTATGTGGGCCGGTGTGTGGGCCAGTGTGTGGGCCAGTGTGTGGGCCGGTGTGTGGGCCAGTGTGTGGGCCAGTGTGTGGGCCGATGTAGTGTGTGGGCCGGTGTAGTGTGTGGGCCAGTGTGTGGGCCGTATGTGGGCCGGTGTGTGGGCCATTATGTGGGCCAGTCTGTGGGCCGGTGTGTGGGCCAGTGTGTGAGTCGGTGTGTGGGCCACTAATGTGGGCCAGTGTGTGTGCCGGTGTGTGGGCCAGTATGTGGGCCGGTGTGTGGGCCGGTGTGTGGGCCAGTATGTGGGCCAGTCTGTGGGCCGGTGTGTGTGCCGGTGTGTGAGTCGGTGTGTGGGCCACTAATGTGGGCCAGTGTGTGTGCCGGTGTGTGGGCCAGTGTGTGGGCCAGTATGTGGGCCGGTGTGTGGGCTGGTGTGTTGGCCAGTGTGTGGGCCGGTGTGTGGGCCAGTGTGTGGGCCAGTGTGTGGGCCGGTGTAGTGTGTGGGCCGGTGTAGTGTGTGGGCCAGTGTGTGGGCCGTATGTGGGCCGGTGTGGGCCATTATGTGGGCCGGTGTGTGGGCAGGTGTGTGGGCCGGCAATAAAACAATAAACAAGTTGCATAAACTAAATCAGATTAAAAATGATCACAGTTCTGGTTTGCCTTAAGATGCAGTTTAAGATGGGTCTTGAACATGGAGTATGTAGGGCACTCTCTAATCACAACTGGTAGGCTATTCCAGTAGTTACCACTTTTAACAGAGAACACAGTTTTTGCAATGGTAGTATACCGAAAAGGCACCTTACAGTCCCCTCTACTGATGGCCCTGGTGGTAATGCCAGTGTCTGCTTTCTGTTGGATGAACTCATTCAATGGGGGAGGGGCAAGTCCATGCAGAACCTTGTACATGAAGCAAGTATATTTGAAAACTTGGAAATTCTCGAAACTTAGCATGTTATGTTTTTCTAAAACATTACAGTGATGAAATGAAATTGGTTTCCTATCAAATACTTTTATGGCTTTTTTGTAGAGTAATTCTATTGGTGTAAGAGTAGTGACATATGAAAGAGACCAGTTGATAAAACAGTACTCGATGTGTGATAAAATCATTGAATGCAGAAACATCCTTGCAGCATTAACTGGCAGGCAGGGCCTGATCTGCCTGAAGTTTTCGATGTTAAACTTGACTGTGTTTGTCACTTTCTTCACATTACTTTTTGAAGGTCAATGTAGAGTCCAATGTGACCCCAAGATACTTGAATTAAGGGGAGACACTGCAGGTGAATAGGGTAAACAAATTAACTAATAGATATCACAATGAAACTTCCCCAGTTGATTACTTATATTAAGACAAGACTTTTTTGTATTACAAGTTTTCTGAAATTGTATGTTTAAATATGCAAATGAGGCACGATCTACTTAAATATGCACTAATTTGCATATACTTCCAGGACAGAAATCTGAACATTGGATAAAGCCATTTTCAAAATTATAGTTTCATTTTGTTGACATATTAGAGCCAAAGGTTATTACAGAGGGGATTTTGGATATCTCTTTTTATCACTCCATAAATCAGAAAATACTCCATTCAGTCCATTTTTATGGTAAAATTCCATATTTCGCCATGTTTTTAGGAATAAAATGTGATATAAATCAGGGTATGAATGCGATATCAACAAACCCTTCTGTAAATACCTTCAGAACATAGATATGAATAGAACTGGAAGGTTTGGTGTATGTGAGTGCTACTGAAGTGGAGATTTCTGGCTCAGAGTATGAGGAAAAACTCTTAAAACTCATTTTTGGGAAAACGCCTTCAGAGTTCTGTATTGTAAAATGCCATACTTTCTTTTTTTAAACAGATATTTACAAACACAATACCTAATCAAACCATTAGTAATAGACAACCTAAACACATGCCTGATAACTGAATAATAATAATAATGATGTTATTGAACTGAACATAACTACACACAGGCTACAAACAGTGTAGTACAGTGTAGTACCCCCTAATAGGCAAACAATATTTGAATAGATATCACTATGAAACTTTCCCAATTTGTTATGTACATATAAACCAAGAAAAAATATATTTCAAGTTTTCTGAAATGTATGTTTATATATGCAAATGAGGCACTTCCCCATTAAATATGTGCACATTTATGGATGCAATAAGGCAAAATGATGTAAAATAAACAACTAAATGTGTGTTATTGACGTTTTATTGTCACTAGTTTCATAGAAGACATGTTTAGGAAGCAAAATATAACAAAATCTCAAAATCAACAAAAAAAGTATATTTGACTATTCACCTGCAGTGTCTCGCCTTAATGTACAATGTCCAGCTCCGCCTCTCCCAGAAACACATTAGAGTGAGTGACCTCTACTGGTGACTTTGTGAACATCATACACACTGTTTTCTTGGTGTTAAGTGAAAGACATGCTTTTGTTAGCCAGTCTTGAATGAGACATGAGACATCAGTGAATGAGATTCACGTTTCCTCCCAACCGCAAGTAGGCCTAGAAGCGCAGAAATGGAGAATGCAAAAAAAGAAAGGGTGGAGCTGAAAAAGCTAGAATTGCTAGTAAAAGACGCAGAACAATGTTCTAAAATTACAGACATGTTTAGTAGAGGAAGGGCTGGCGTTAGAGTAGCTGCTGCTGCTAATGATGATGAAGTTCAAGTGGAAGGAACCAACAGTAACATGACAGGTGCGTGCAGTAGCCTAGTGCATATTCTACTGTTGGTGTGTGCCGGTTCATGAGGGCTAGCTAGCCTATACTAGTTCTTGCAGTGATTTCAGTCATTCTATTACAAGACAATGTGCTTTCCGTATTCCTGATTCCTTACAGCACGTGGACGTAAATAGTCGTGACTCGTGACGTTTTTTCTCTGACTAAAAGTTTAGTTAGCAATGTTAGGACTAGTGCCCACCACAGCATCAGAAGCTAAAGTGCTAACCTAGAGAGCCAATCAGAACCTAGGACGGGCTGCAAATTAATTGGCTACTAATATTATAATAGTAAATACTCAAATAAAATACTATTATGTTCCCTTTCAAATTTTCATGTTGATATAATATTGGTAATCTAATTGATTGAATTGATTAGTTGCCATTTTACATGCTTAAATAAGATGTACCTTAGAATTCCCAACAGTTAGCCATGTTCTCGATTAGTCTCATCTACATGTTTGTAGATAACCACAGCTAACTAGCTTAAGCTAACAACTAGGTCAACTACTACCCCGTAGTTAAACAAATGTGATTGCATATAACAGCTAACTGCTACAGCTAAGTTGGTAGTTAGCCTATTCCATTAATGTTGAATGTATTTATGAAGGTTGTTGATGGTGGTTGGCGCTGAATAGCAGACATGATTCCGTCAGTCTGCCACAGGGAAGCTGTGTTTGCTGATGCTGCTCACGACCACCAGTAGCGTATGACTGTGTGAGTGTGAATGCTTGATGGTTTCTGTGAAGCGCTTTGTGGAACAATGCTGATATACAGTTAAGAATGAGTAATTCGCTTTTGATTTTTAAGAAAATGGTTTGTAAAGCTATTTTTGAAAACTACAAGGGTGAATAATACTGTTTTTTTTTTGCTATTTTCTTTTAGAATACTGTTTTGGAGTCTTACTTTTTTTAATTTTTGTTAAGAATATAGGACAGGCATAGGCTATATAAGCATTGCTTCAGTCTGTACCTTCTCAGTCACTGTAAAATCAAATATTGTTAAATGATGGTGTATATTATATTGTGTGAGATGATGACTGAATAAACTACTACTACTACTACTACTACTACTACTACTACTACTACTACTACTACTACTACTACTACTACTTTGGGTGTTTTCAAAAGGCTGAAAAACGCTGTATGAATTCAAGCCATTATTATTGATTGCTGATGTTCTTCTTATGCAGTTGACTGAGGAAAGAGAGAGCGCCCAGTCCAGCACAGCTGACCTTGAGGGGAGAGAGAGAGCCCAGTCCAGACAGACAGACAGACAGACACACAGAGAGAGAAAGAGAGAGAGAGATACAGAGAGAGAGACACAGAGAGAGACACACAGAGAGAGGGAGAGACACACAGAGAGACACACACACACACACACACACACACACACACACACACACACACACACACACACACACACACACAGAGAGACACATACACAGAGAGAGAGAGAGAGAGAGAGAGAGAGAGAGAGAGAGAGAGAGAGAGAGAGAGAGAGAGAGAGAGAGAGAGAGAGAGAGAGAGAGAGAGAGAGAGAGAGAGAGAGAGAGAGAGAGAGAGAAAACAAGCTCTTGGAATGGGTGTCTGGGAGGAAGTGGGGGGTCTTTCGATGTTGATTAAACGGCAAGCAACTAATGTCATGAGTGCCAAATTAAAGGACAATAAATCCAATCTAACTGAAATTGTGTAGCACAGACCTTTTCTATGGATCAAAACCTCAATATTATTATGGTGTAGTTAATACTTCATGTATCCTTAATCCCTAGGCTAATGAGGCACTAAGATGTTAGTAAAAAAAAAAAACATATGCCAATGACAGGAAGTAACGGTATATGTATGTGTGTGTCTCTGTGTGTGTGTGTGTGTGTGCACTGTGCATGAGTGCACATCTAGGGGCGGTGTGTAGATTTGGTCTCCCTGATATTGACTCCTTAGCCACAGCCTTGGGTTGTTTAATACTGGACAAGTGTTTCATAACGGCCGTTGTGTGGGCCGGTTTCGGGGCCGGTGCGTGGGCCGGTGCGTGGGCCGGTGTGTGGGCTGGTGCGTCTGAATGTCCCGGGCTGAATTTGTGTCCCAGTCCGCCACTGCTACTAAGAATGCCAAATTGGTTTAATATGCAGATGATTCCACCTTGTATTATGCTTCTCCATCAAATGGTATGTGTAAGAGCCGCATTCAAGCTTATTTGTTTTGATTAATTCTGAACCTGTATTAATTCATTTCTCTGTTTCAGTGAGTGGGGCGCTTTGCTCAGGTGAATGGGGCGGGGCTAACGCTATAAGCCACAGGTGCGGCGTGTGACGGCAGGGCAGCAGGCAGCAGCAATACTGTCATTGACACGCAACGCAGACGCAACCTTTTTGTTATTGAGATTATTAGGATCTCTTGCTTTATTTTTATGTACGATATTGTTTTCATATTTTGTTCTTGCTGGACCATTAAAAGAGCAAAAAGAACAACAAAAACGTGCAGTGGTTTCTGTTCTGCGACTGCGAGTCTGACACTGCTTCCCAGCCCTACAAGTGGCCAAGAAAGGAATATTCTAATAGGTTATAGGACAAACCTGTTAGGATTTTGGCCACTACATCAAGTCAATGACAAGCTGCGGTTAAAGAGCACGGATTATTGGAGGATCAAAGGGATCCGAAGGAACGAAAAAGGATTATTGGAGGATCAAACGGGTCCAAAGGAACGAAAAGCGCCGGCCCGACGTGCGGCTACAAACAGAGGAAACGCCGGCCTGACGGCTGTAAACAAGCAAACAAACAAATAATTGAGGTATGTGTTTGCAAAAACCAACGCCACATGAATAATTATTCGTTTGGAATAAATGCATGGATTATTACTAGGGATGTCCGATATTATCGGCCGACCGATATTATCGGCCGATATCGGCAGTAAAATGTGATATCGGAAAATATCGGTATCGGTTTAAATACAAAAAAAAACAATAACAATATTTGTTATATATATATCCAGTGAAATTATTAGTTACCTGAAATTATTCCGTTTTCTTGGACGGGGAAACCCTGCATATATCGGTATCGGTTGATATCGGTATCGGAAATTAAGAGTTGGACAATATCGGAATATCGGTATCGGTAAAAAAGCCAATATCGAGCATCCCTAATTATTACTAAACGGACGTTTGCCTCTGATAACGATGTTTATGGACAGTGAATATTTTATTTTGTGCTGGTGACATATCATGGATAAAAAGAGCAGCCAAGGAAACGCTGCCCTGGCGTGCGGCTGTAACCAAACAAACAATTGAGAAAGACAATGATAATGAAATAACCAGCCACTGTTTCTAAACACGTTGAAGACCTTTTGGATTTATTTATTTGTTTATTCTGAATTAAAATGGCGAGTTCAGATGAGGCAGACCTGCCCGCCGTTAATGACATGGATGAGGCGCAGCTGCGCGCATCGAGACAAGGAAAGGCTTCCCATTTGACACGGAGAATTAACATTGTTAACAGCCTAATGTCTGATAAAGAATGCCTGGATGAAGTCAAAGGGAACATGATAAAGTTTAACGGACTTTCGGATGATTTTAAAGCCTTGCATGTCTCATATGCGCAAACGTTGGATAAGAGCGCCAGACAAGAGGACGATGAGAAATGGTACCAGCCGAGAGCCACACAAATAATCTCATTCCTTGCCAAAGTTACAAAGTGGATATCCGACGTAGAAAATGCTGATTCAGCCAACCTGATTCAAGTGGAAGGTCTGCCAGCTGACGAAGGTGAAGATGAAGGAGTGGGGTATATCTGCAGTGCCGCAGCCCGAAATGAAGACTGCGATCCAAATAGGATGGCAGACACACGCTCAACGAGGTCTCACTCTTCCTCACACCACTCCTCCTCTTCCTCAACATTACGCATCAACGCGGAGGCAGAGAGACAATTCTTATTGGCCAAAGCTTCTATGTTACAAGAAAAACATGCCATTAAAGAACAGGAACAAATGTTACAAAAAAAGAGAGAAACATTAGAACTACAAGGAGAAATAGCAGCCAGCACAGCCAAAATTGACTATCTTAAAGACATTGAATTACAAAGGTGCCGCCCTGCACGGGCTGAAGCAGCAGCTACTGCGCTGGTATATTCAAAGCCAGATGTTTCAATTCATCCATATGACATAGGTGCTCCAGCTGTTAGGAGCAAGGCAGGAGCACATCACTTGCCCTTTTTTAATGTTAACGATGGTAATGCTCACAGTTGGCCCGATGCTCAGCCAGATGACATTAATGACCAGCACCAGCCCCAACTAGTGCACAATATTCGACCTGTCATGCCCCAAAACACACAGCCAACTCTGACACAAAGACAAAGCCCCCCTACGTCCAGCACAGCAAAGGATGACCACTTGATTAAAATACTGGAAAATCAAAGCAGCTTGACGAGGATTCTTGTAAAACAGCAACTTCTCTCGACGCTGCCGCAAGGAAATATTCCACCCTTTGATGGACACATTCTGGAATACAAGTCCTTTATTCACTCTTTTGAGCATTGTATTGAGAGCAAAACAGATAACAACAGAGACAGGTTGCAGTTCCTTATACAGTTTACAAGAGGCCAAGCTCAACGGCTAGTCAAAAGCTGTGAATACATGTCTCCAGACAGAGGCTATCAGAAAGCAAAAGATCTACTAAAGGAAAACTTTGGGAACGAATACAAGCTCTCTTGTGCTTACCTGGAAAAAGCTCTATCCTGGCCCCTAGTTAAAACTGAAGATTCAAGGTCGCTGCAGGATTACGCCATGTTTCTAAGGAGTTGCTGCAATGCTATGGAGGAAATGGAGTACTTGGAGGAACTAGACACAGTGTCCAACATGAGAGGCATTGTGCTTAAGCTACCGTACAAACTCCGGGAGGGATGGCGCAGCACAGCCTACGCACTGCAAGAGGGGCGCAGTCGTAGAATAAGGATTTTAGACCTTGTCTGTTTCATTGAAAGGCAAGCTCGCATACTGGCAGACCCAGTTTTTGGCGATCTTCAAGACCACTCAGCTGCCAAAGGAAAGGTGGCTGTAAATACTAGATTTCCTGTTAAACCACAGATCCCAAGGGTGTACGACAACAGTTTTGCCACAGGTGTCACTATTTCCCCAGAAGAAAAAGAGCGTGAACCCTCCTGTCCCTTCTGTGGAGGTGGACACACATTGGATATGTGCTTTCTATTGGAAAGGAAGGCGCATAGTGAGAAGATTGGCTTCTTGAATGATCATAATGTGTGTTTTGCCTGTTTGTGCCCTGGGCACCAGAGTAAAGAATGTAGGCAACACCTCTATTGCAAAATATGCAATCTTAGGCACCCTAGCATACTTCATATCCACCAAAGAGAGAAAGCAGATCAAAGGCCAGCCAAAAGAGAGTCAGAGACAGCAACGGGCAGTGCTCCGATCTCTGTACAATCCAGTGGTCTTACAGGGGCCGGTGTAAGAGCCGCATTCAAGCTTATTTGTTTTGATTAATTGTGAACCTGTATTAATACATTTCTCTGTTGCAGTGAGTGGGGCGCTTTGCTCAGGTGAATGGGGCGGGGCTAACGCTATAAGCCACAGGTGCGGCGTGTGACGGCAGAGCAGCAGGCAGCAGCAATACTGTCATTGACACGCAACGCAGACGCAACCTTTTTGTTATTGAGATTATTAGGATCTCTTGTTTTATTTTTATGTACGATATTGTTTTCATATTTTGTTCTTGCTGGACCATTAAAAGAGCAAAAAAGAACAACAAAAACGTGCAGTGGTTTCTGTTCTGCGACTGCGAGTCTGACACTGCTTCCCAGCCCTACAAGTGGCCAAGAAAGGAATATTCTAATAGGTTATAGGACAAACCTGTTAGGATTTTGGCTCAGGATTTTGGCTCAGGATTTTGGCTCAGGATTTAATGAAGTCCTGAGCAGAGAACTTAATGATGTGAATGATTGGATAGCTAACAGGCTTGTACTGAACATCTCTAAGACAAAAAGCATGGTGTTTGGATCGAGGCATGGGTTGTCTTGTAACCCAAAGCTTATTTTAAATTCATGTAACTCCATCATTAAGCAAGTTGAAAGCATTAAGCTCCTGGGAGTGATACTGGATAGTACTCTATCTTGGTCAAACCACATCACTAACATTGTCTCAAAGATGGGAAGAGCTGTAGGCATTGTTAGAAAATGTGCTTCTTTTGTTGATCGTCCTCTTCTACGTCAGATTATTCAGAGTCTAGTCCTGTGTCATGTTGATTATTGTTCGGTGATCTGGTCATCTGCCACCAAAGGTGAGATCAGGAGACTACAGGTAGTCCAGAACAGGGCAGCACGGTTGGCTTTGGGTTGCTCACTAAGGTCCAATGTCAACCGTATGCATGCTGGTCTCTCCTGGCTCACAGTTGAAAAAAGGTTATCGTCTAACTCACTTGTATTGTGTAAATCAGTCATTAACAGCAAGACTCCATATTTTGTGTTTGAGCAACTTGTTTACAGAAGCTCTATACAAGACCATAATACAAGAGGGGCCAGAAATGGTCAGTTTGTACTCCCTCGTCCTAGAACCAATGCTTTAAAGCGGTCTTTTATTTATAGGTGCATAACACTCTGGAACAACTGTGGAGGAAATATGCATAATTAACACTATTATAAACACTATTATATTAATATTAATTGATTGTAATACCATATCCCTCCACTAGGACATAAAAGGTCATATTAAAGGTCACATGCAGACATGCCTGTTTTTGAATATCAACAAGGTATAATGTAATTTGGGATAGTATGTCATGTGTTGACTCTATTGAGTTCTGAAGCCTGTCAATGACGGGGTGTAATATAATTTGTGAATAATGTGTCATCATGTTTTTAGCGACATGTTGAATTCTGTGTCAAACTGATAAGAGATTTGCTTTTGGGATAAGGAGCAGAGCCTTCAAGCTGATTGGTTTAATGACCATTTACATCATGAATCAGATGTCCAATAGGCCACAGGATAAATTACACAAGGGTCATTGATTGGTTAAGATCAGTTTAGTATGATAAGAATAACCCACCTCTTTTGTTTGTTATAAAAGCTGATTGTTATTGTGATGTTTTTGAGTCTCTCCTCCAGGAACTTTATGAAAC
The DNA here is from genome assembly GCF_963971535.1 of Notolepis coatsorum. Lineage (NCBI taxonomy): Eukaryota > Metazoa > Chordata > Actinopteri > Aulopiformes > Paralepididae > Notolepis > Notolepis coatsorum. Next base: position 103,093,756 of record NC_140175.1, read on the forward strand.
ACTGGAGGTAGTCAGTTTAGAAACAGATAGTTATCTCTGTTGGACGTAGCTGCAATGGGCAGAGGTAATGATGCAATATCTCTGATTAGCAGAGACCCAGAGACTCAGTTACCGTGTGAATTGTCGGTATCTTTAATAATAAACTTCTTCAAATTCACTTTAAGGTAAGACTCTGTTTTTATATTATTGCTGTGTAATTATTCTCACCGTATGGGTTCTTAACTGTGATTTACATAATTGTGTAGAATGGATTTACATAATTGTCACGACAATTTTGGCACCCCAGATGGGACCCTTAACTTGACTTTTCCTAAGCCAGGGATTGTGGGCTGGACTTGTCAATACAGGGTCAAAACGATAAAATTAACCAAGCCCATATTTAGAGGTGAGAATTCTCATAGATGATGTTTGCCTCTGTAACTGTGAATCAGCTAAAAATAAATATCTGAAATATTAAAAGAATATTTTCTGTATAAAACCACATCTGTGAGACTGAGCTCCAGTGGCTGAGAGATGCATCTGGCTGGAGTTTGTAGTCTCTAAGATCAGTATCAAAGAGTTTCGGCCGGAACGCTTGGATTTTGATACAGATGGGGATATACTAGAGAATGTGAGAGGTCTGACAAATGACTTGGAACAACGCCAGTTTTCGTGTGGCTGCGGTCTGTGGCTGAGATAAGAGTTGACTCACAGGGGCAGAGGATTCTTTCTGAGTAAAGCATGCAATGAGAGCAGAACAAATTACAGAAATATATTATAATGAAATAAGTATAGAATAAAGCTAGCAATTAAAATAGTGTAGAATCAGAAGATTATTGGTTGTGTAAGGGGTTTGAGGCCCTCTGCAGAAAGTTATTGCAGGAAGGAAAGTGTAAGGGGTTTGAGGCCCTCTGCAGAAAGTTATTGCAGGAAGGTTGGTTGTATAGAATAAAACCATTTGGAGCTTACCCACTTACCATTGACGGTATGAGTCAACGCGGGGCTATCTTGATGAAAGACAGATGAGAGATTGAAGATGCGTAAAAAGACTAGCGCCGAGATTCATTATGTTGTATAATTGAGATTAGGGAAGCTATAACACATAGGTATTAAGTCCTGTGATCTCTGAGATTTGTTTATCAGTCCTGAGGAGGCTGGATAAAAGGAAGTAAATTGCATGCATGCATAAAATAATAATAATTATGAACAAATACGGAGACGCCGGCCGGGAAAAGATTGTATCTGTAAACCAGGTCCCAGTATATATGCTGGCCGAAAAAGATTGTGTCTATAAATATTCAGGTCCCAGAATAATGCTGGCCGAAAAAGATTGTATCTATAAATAATGGTCCCAGAAAATATGCTGGCCGGAAAAGATTATGATCTAATAAACCAGGTCCGGACGTCAAAACGTTTAAGTTATAATTATTTCAGAAGTACTCTAAAAAATAATAATAATAATAATACAAATTCCAAAAGAAACGGAAATTAAGCACACACATGATATTAATTATAAGTAGTTTAATGGGATAATAAGTGTAACAGTGGCTAGACACTGACAGTTCAAGCCACTGCAAGGTGGCCTGAACTGATGAGCACACACGCGAAGGGCAGCTAGCCAGGACACACAGACACAGGGCCAGTGTCAAATATACAGTAAATGTATATGGGTATATGTTTTGTTGACCGGTATTGTTGTGTGTCAATGTTTTGTCAATGTTACTATACATGTGGGTATATGTTTTAATGGCCAGTATTGTTTTGTCAATGTTTTGTCAGTGTTAGATACAAGGAGTATAATAATAATACGTATATGAGAGAACAGAACCCAAACTTCTGGAGGATGGCAAGATCGTCTTGATCAAACGATCTCTTCATCAAATCTGTTAAAAGATCGGCACAGCGCTGCTGATAGCACTCTCAATGGCATTTATTTGGTGGATAAAGACTGTACAGTTACCCATCTATTGAATGCCCTAACCCGAGCCCCGAAGAAGAAAGAGCTACTAACAAAGTACAGTAGTGCAGCTCGGACGTCTTGCATAGTGTGAGACAAAAAGATTAGATGAAGTATTAAGATATGCAAGACTAGACGACAGAAGGAGGGTGGCAGTGCAGAACCCGACAGGAAGGGTAGCCAAACCTATATATATATTATTATTCATGGGACCTATCAACAGGTCCTGATTCGATATCTGAACAAATAGTTAAAGAAATTAAGACTGGATGGGAGTTTGAAGAGGACATCATGTCCCCACCAGAATTACATGTCACAGCGAAAACTGTGACAAAACCTGACCCCAGTTTGCTAAAAGGAAAATACATAAACGTTTCAAAAGAATTCTGTGCATTATCTGTACAACTGCCTGAAATAGAATATACACTTTTTTCTGTTCCAGGCAGCATAGTTCACGTCTCAATCTGTAAAGCAAAAGATAAGACGTGGCAGGGAGTAGGACCATGGCTGGCAATATTGGAAGTCGTTACTGATAGGCAACCTTCCTCAAATGGAGCCCAATATTCCAGAACTATGGAGGTTTTCAAAATCTCCTATCCCCAGGTATTCATGGGAACGCACCAGATTCATGTAGTGCCACCAAAAAAATCCATACAGGGAAATATCTCCAAATGACACAAGGATTGCCTAAAATATTGGAAGAGGTACCAAGCGGCCTATGGGCAAAAGATAAATATGATGTAGGCTTAATAAAAGGAGCCACTCCCCTGGTGGTGCAACCGAAAGGTTCACAGGGGCCCTGCAAGGCCCAATACCCCCTCCGGCCGGATGTTGAGGCAGGCATTACTCCAGTATTAGAAGAAAGAGAATGCCCTAAGACCAGAAGACTACATGACAAAAAGGGGGGGGGGACTCTTACTGACAGAGTGAGGGAACAGACAGCACCTCTAAACTTTGTAGAATTAGCCGAAACAATTAAATACATCAAATGTAATTTACATGATAAAAGGGAAAATACAGAGATATTAAAACAGCACAGTGGGGTTTGTGTGAGCGGGCTGGTGGGCTCTGATAAGGTTATCAAGATCAAAGTGGGCAAATAATTACAGGCCCGCGGCTGTCACTGACAGACAGAGGCACAGACTATAAAGGGCTATTTCCCTATTTTAACTAGTTTGAGCTATGGTTAAAACCATTGTTAAAAAAAAAAAAAAAAAAAAAAGGGGGGAGAGGATAGAGAGGATAGAGAAAATAGCCATTTAGCCATTTATTGAAATACAACTAAATAAAAATGTTAAAGATTTCTCACAAAAAAGTTGTGAGAAATTCCTACTTATATGAAGTGAGAAATACTTTTATTATCCCGAGGGAAATTTGACACTGCAAATCACTCAACATCAAAGTGATCAAATTGCCTAGGATAAGAACAGAATAAAATAGAATAAAAATGGAATAAAATATACAGTAATAAATATAGTAGCAAATACTGAAGTCTACAGTAGGGGTGATATTGCACAGTGCTATTTCAAAACTAAGAGTCCAGGAAGATGGTAAATATGGATTGTTTTGCTGTTGTCTGTTTCTAAAATTACAATTGTGTGAAACTGAAATACACAACAACAAAAAAGAATAATCACACAATTGTTGTCAATGACATTGCAAATGTGCCTTTTAAATAAAGTACAATATTTACAAAGTTCACTCAACTAAAATATAAAACAGAAAGCTATTTGAGTTGACTGAGAATTAGCATAACATTAGCAATACAGGTAGGCTAACCAGGAGTTAACACGAGTGTATCCAAACTAAGCAAACATGTTAACTGAGCATTACAGACTCACACAGGTGAGATAAATTGCAATATGATGTTTGCACAATACAAAAAACTTACAAGCAATAATTTCCATGGCTGGAAGAATAGGAACTGCATACAGCAAGAGACCTCATATCGAAATACTTTCTGGGGTGATGAAATAGCTGACCTGGCAGTGTCACATGACTGAATTAGCCAATAGCATCAAAGCTAGAACGAGCTAAAGAAAATGAGTGCAGTACTCAAAACGTTCACAAGAGAAGGAAAAATTCTTTCCATCCAAGTTATAAATAGCATAGAAGGAAGAGAAGAAAGAAAGCAGGAATAATGCACCAATCTAACAAAGGTTCTAGTTTTTTCGATCCGCTCACAGGTGAAAAAAGCCCTACTGAAACCACGGGAGGGCCACTTCATAGCCTGCAACCAGGAGAACTTGGGACCATACCAGGACAATACCAGGTCCTGCTCATCACCACATCTGCATTCAAGGTGGCAGAACAACCAAACTTGGATCCATGCCAGCCACTGCAGGAAATGTTTCAAGCCACAAGAAGTATCCTTGAAAAAGACGATTAAAAGATTTCTATGATAAAACCAAACAAAAATATTAGAGAGAAACCCTGGTTTAGTTAGGCGCCGGGTGGACCAGCTATATTGAGTAATCAATATTTCCGACAGTCCACTAATTTATTATTTTTCCTTTTTTGTTTTGAGGTAACTCTGGGTGGAGACTTTGGGCTCTGTAGAGGGTACGCCCTGAGCCCGGCACGCCTCAAAGAAGACGGTTAGGTTTAAGGTAGTTATATGAGTGGTAGGGAACCAGGGTTGCTCAAATACAAATATCATTGTATATGTTTAGGGTTTGACACCAAGGATGTTTTTGCTCACCACCTTTTCTGTTTGTATTCTGTGTAATAGTATGCTACTTAGCCTACTTGTTAATAGTAGTGTCTATTGCTAATATTGGTTTTAAGTATAAATTGTCTTGGTGCTATAGTTTGTTAACTGTGCACTACAGACCAGTTTGCCAGTAGCAGTGTTTCAGCTGTGCACCAGTGAGTCTTCATGGTTCTAAGTAGTGATTAGTGTTTTAAATATGGCTTCCATTGTGAAAGACTTTATACACACTCCTTCAATAGAGGTATTGACTCAGTGTACAAAGGAACACCTGCAAAACATTGTTGATAATTTAGAAAAATTTAAAGTGGAAGTGAGGAAATAATGAGGTGCAAGGTTTTGTAATTTAGTATATCTTTACATTATACAATATTGCTACTGACTTAAATATTTCCCCTTGAATATAGTTAACATGTTGTTTCCATGTTAAAATGTATAATAGTCTGCAGCAGGGGCGTTTTTAGGGTTAGAAAACATTGGGGGCTTCAGCCCAGGGGGCTGAAATACGCAATTTTTGAGTAATTAGAGATGAATACTGAATAACTAGAATCATTAGAGGTTCTCAAAGTGAGGTCCAGGTCCACGAGAGGGATCTGGGCAGTCCCCATAGAAAATTCAAAGTTAACAGGATCAAATCATCAGTTTCTTATTTATTTATTTATTTAGCCAGATAAAACATTGATCTGGTCCAAGAAGCCCCAACAGGAGTACAAATATACATATATACACACATACATATACTGTACATACATACACATATACACCAATAACTAAATAAAAACACAGTTAAGAATCATACACCTAAGCAAATAAACAAACAAACATATGCACAGCCTATGTACAAAATAAATAAACAGTTAATCTCTAGTCTTTACAGTTTTCTTCAATTGCATAAACACTCAAATCAAAAGTATTACACAATTATCAAAACCTTACACTCAAGGAGCAAAATATAGGCCCAGATTTGCACCCCTGGTTGTCAGCCTCACTTTTTGAAAAAAACAATACACACAGTGATTTGCAAAACACTAAACACACTTCCATTACATTAGACACAGAATGTCAAATTATATATACATTTTCTCCCATTTTCCCAAATCAGTCAACATGTCAACATGGAGAATCACAACAAAAAATTATCTTGCCAGATCCAGCTAGGCAAAGAGATAATGTCTAGTATTTTCTGTTAAAAATTTTTCAAAAATAAATTGTTTTACTGTAATTTTAACCTGTACTGGATACAGTATTTTATGTTTGTCTGATATTTGCTGAGCTTACAGTGTTATGCACATAGTAGCATGAAAACTGGGACATGTATTGTTGTGATTCTCCATGTTGAAATGTTGACTGATTTGGTTATATGGAGAGAACATTTATATTTTCATCAGTCTGCATCATTGATTTGGGTATATGGAGATAAATAAATTATATTTTCATCAGTCTACAGCTTTGGTCTTGTGTAGTGTTTGGTGAATTTATTGTATATTTGCACATTCTCTGCATACTTCACTTACAGTACTCTAATCACTGAGAAGTAGAATTGCTAAATGTGTTTTAGGTTAAGCACAGCAGTGTGTGTAACTGGTTCAAACAGAATTAAGTCATATGAAACGTGTCATATGGTAACAAAATGTAGTTTTTATAAATTAGTGTATGGTTTTGACAAGTGTTTAATTTAGCAAAGGATCTGAGGTGTTCTGATAATTGTGTGTGTGGTTGTGCTAATTGTGTGTTTTGAAACACCGGGCCCCATTTTCAAAATCATGCTTAGGCAATCGAAAAAAAACTGTATTGTGTGTTTCATTATATACATATGTTTCAGTCTTCTCATAAAAAGAATATTAGATTTTTGGGTCTTTTCCTGCCTTTGGTCCGCTTTGCATTCACATCTCAAATGAACCGCAGCAGGGTTCACTTGCAAGAGTGAATGAGCTTTCACACCACCCCAAACCAACCGGACTATCTGAGGTTCGATTAAAGCTTATTATAGGACACTGGACACGGGTATGGATGGCTCCAGGTGCTGCTGCGTTAAAGTGCACATCTTCAATATCTGTACTATTTAAAAGCACAGTGCAGGACACACTCAAAGGTTATCGCACCTCAGAGATGGCAGTGGACATGTATGACAGGACAAAGACCATATGTAATGGCCTTTGGATTGAGGAACATACTACCAGCCAAAGGAGGAAGCAGAAAAGGATGGACGAGTATGTAGTTGAGTCATCTTGTGGCACAAGCTCAGACCTCAGCTCAGGAGATCAGCTGAGACAGAGACTGTTCTATCCAGTCCTCGACAGAATGCTGCAAGAGCATTCTCATGAGTTGGATAACAACTTATGAGAGGCATACAGGCATGTTATCCAGCCTCAGACCAGTTTCTCTCAGTGGAATTGCTGCAACCCCTCGCCACACATTACAATATCCAACTATTGCCAGAGGAGATCACAGTTGCAAAGTGTTTCCTGGTCAGGACAGGCAGAGATGCAGTTAGGGTGACCAGATGCAAAAAGTCCAAAAGTGGGACAACAGTAAGATTTTGGTGGGACAAAGTGGGACAACAGTACGATTTTGGTGGGACAAAGTGGGACAAAGTGGGACAGATAGATAATGTAAACATTTTTATTAGAATAACTGCCATGGTCTTCACTGAATAGATTTAAATCAAAGGTTAAAGGTTAAATCAAAATAAATACAAATTAAATACCACCTAACATCTGTTTTAAATATTCAAACGTCATCACTTGACAGGAATGTCTTGTGTTTGATATTCCCTGTTAACACAGAACTAGGGAAAACAGTGTAGTATAATACAAAAATAATAATACAAATAAATTGTGTTTCTATATTAGAATAACTGCCATGGTCTTCACCGAATAGATTTAAATCAAAGGTTAAAGGTTACCACAGTCGGCTGACCTGTATGAGTGTTGTACTGTGTGATAGACACTTATTATCTCAGCTGCAGTGACCTTGTCCGTCTGGCTATCATTGTTTGGTTTAAAAAGAAACGTATCCATAGATCTGGATGTTTCTTTTTGGTGAGCCACTTTCAAGTGAGACTCACGTCCACTGTGGCGCTTCAAGTTGTATTCTCCTCCATGCGCAATTGAAAACGACACAAAACACAGAAAGCCTGCTGCAGATTGCCTGCCATCTGCCTCACCCAGTCATGTGTCGTTTGCCAGTCTTGGTTGTAACTGCAGGTCTGTTTCTTTTTACTGCTTTCCATCTTGAACTAGTTCGCTTGTAATGTTGTTGTGTTTTTTTTGACCAATCAGATTTGCGATATGAGGTAGCGTCACGACTCAGTCTCAGTCACGTCACAAGCAGGCAAGCAGCACGCTAAAGTACTATAACCAATCAGAGCAATGTGTGTGGACAAGAGGCGGTTTGCTACGTTTACTGTCTGTAGGGAGGGGCTTTTAGACGCATGTTTTTTTTGGCTTCGAAAAGAGGGACATCCTCTCAATATGAGGGACGTGGGACATTTGGTCAAATGGTGGGACAGTACAACCAAAAGGGGGACACCTGGTCACCCTAGATGCAGTCCCTACTATCCAAAGTGTCTTTTCCCTCCTGGATGATAATAATAATAATAATAATAATAATAATAATAATAATAATAATAATAATAATAATAATAATAATAATAATAATAATAATAATAATAATAATAATAATAATAATAATAATAATAATAATAATAATAATAATAATAATAATAATAATAATAATAATAATAATAATAATGCATTTGATTTATAAGGCGCCTTTCAGGACACTAAAAAAAAAGTCCACAAATCGGTGAATGAAAAAAGTATAGGATCAAATGAAAACTACTTAAATTTTTTTTTTAAAGTACTAAAAACCAACAAAAAATACCAAACACCAAAACACATTCAGCACAGACAATGGGGATGCTGACATAAAAAAAAAAAAAAACAAAAAAAAAATGTAATTTTTTTTTTTTTTTTTTTTTTTTAGATCCGGGGCTAGGAGAAAAACATCCGGGGCTAAAGCCCCGGAAGCCCAGGGCTAACGACGCCACTGGTCTGCAGTAGCCAGCGGATTTAACAACGAAGTAGGAGAGGGAATATTATTTTTCCCAGAGCAGGTATACCTGGTCTGCAACACTAAAACCTATAGTTGTATACCTAGAGAAAATGTCAAAGGGTACCTGTTATCTAGCTTATCTGACACCATTAATCAGAAAAAGCCAGTACTAATGAAATTAGTACCATAAAAAAGTAGACGTATGATCAGTCAAGGATCACGGATTATGAGTGTAATGTTTCACAATATGGGACCTAGAGATCCCAAGCTAAGATAGCAGTGTTGTCTACAATATTAGAGAGACACAGGAATCTAACCGAAAAGGTTTTGACTTCCCTACAAAAAGGGGGGGGGGGGGTATGTGAAAAGCTTCACGCTGAATGTTATTACATCAGCGACTCAAAGTGTTACGGAAACCAAGTGGGATGTTTATATGTATATAATTATCTGAAGGGGGGGGTGAATTAATTAATTGAAAGAGAAGTGAAGGAAATAATAATAATAAAACAAAGTAAAGACAATTTTATAATAATTACCATTGCCACGTTACAAGCAAGAGCTATATGTTTGTATGAAAAAAGATTCCCCATACCCTGACTGCGTCCAGTGAAGGAAAAAGACAGAAAAGGATAGCAGAGGGGGCTAGTTAGTATGTTTGTGCGCATGTGCAAGATCCATACAGCAAGAGAAGTGACAGGAAACACATAGGTTGCTGATAAGCACAATGTCCATTTATGAAAAGAAAAAACTGTGAAACAGTGTTGTTTTAAAATGAAAGAGGCATAAATGATATGCCAAGTTTGAAAAATTATATATGTACCACAGATTATATAACATGAAGTGTTGAGATTCATATGCTTCCAGGAATTCGCCGGAAACTCCGGGAATGGAAAGACAGAGTCAAGCATCGGCTTGCAGTTGTGCGTCATGGGACTTGTGACAAGAGGGGCCTGAGCAACCCAGATGAGCTCCAGGCTGCCATCAACAGCAACAGGAGGGAGGGCCGGCGACAGAACTTTGGCAGCTTCCTGTTCACCTACTGGGCCAACGGGACCCGACCAGGCTGTCATCCCCAAGCTCTCCATGGTCATGGCTGTGGAAATCAACGGAGCCTCGATGACCTCCAACCATGTTGATCAAGAAAGGACAGAAGCTGAGCGCTGCTCTAAGTGAGCAGGTTGATGAAAGAAAGGAACAGGTGGACTGACTATTGGGATAACTTCCCAGTTAGAAGATACGCAAGATATGGAAGTGTGCCAGGTCATGGGTGTACACTGGACTCAATGAAATAAGAAGAAAATTGTTATGCTTATAGGGAAATGTTAACATGTTCACAATATATTACTAAAAGGGAAAATAGATATGACAATTTTGGCAACAAACAAATGCCCCAGATGAGAGTGTGATAACAAAATTGGGTCTATGGCCCTGTTGTGTCTTCACACTAGAACTGGAGGAAAGGCCATGTCATATCTCTTCAACCTTGGCTGTGTTTAAGAGACAGACACTGTTTAAAGCCTATAGTGTTTGGGCTGTATACTAGTCAGACTAGTTAAAGTTTTGTACAGAGAAATATGTATTTAACACGAAGTGGATAATATTTCCCTCACAAAGAAAAAGCTTACAGGAAAATAAGATACCCATGCACGAGCAAGGGTCTAGGCATGGTGTAGTGGCTATATTAATGTATAATTAATATTAATTAAAGTATTTAAGGGGGGATTGTGGAGTAAATATGCATAATTAACACTATTATAAACACTATTATATTAATATTAATTGATTGTAATACCATATCCCTCCACTAGGACATAAAAGGTCATATTAAAGGTCACATGCAGACATGCCTGTTTTTGAATATCAACAAGGTATAATGTAATTTGGGATAGTATGTCATGTGTTGACTCTATTGAGTTCTGACGCCTGTCAATGACAGGGTGTAATATAATTTGTGAATAATGTGTCATCATGTTTTTAGCGACATGTTGAATTCTGTGTCAAACTGATAAGAGATTTGCTTTTGGGATAAGGAGCAGAGCCTTCAAGCTGATTGGTTTAATGACCATTTACATCATGAATCAGATGTCCAATAGGCCACAGGATAAATTACACAAGGGTCATTGATTGGTTAAGATCAGTTTAGTATGATAAGAATAACCCACCTCTTTTGTTTGTTATAAAAGCTGATTGTTATTGTGATGTTTTTGAGTCTCTCCTCCAGGAACTTTATGAAACACTGGAGGTAGTCAGTTTAGAAACAGATAGTTATCTCTGTTGGACGTAGCTGCAATGGGCAGAGGTAATGATGCAATATCTCTGATTAGCAGAGACCCAGAGACTCAGTTACCGTGTGAATTGTCGGTATCTTTAATAATAAACTTCTTCAAATTCACTTTAAGGTAAGACTCTGTTTTTATATTATTGCTGTGTAATTATTCTCACCGTATGGGTTCTTAACTGTGATTTACATAATTGTGTAGAATGGATTTACATAATTGTCACGACACAACCTACCTAGTTATCTCTACACTTTTAGTAAATACATTTTTAAAAAGAAACTCAAATCTCAATTACAGTTGTTGCCTTAATGTGTATTGCATTTGTGTATGGGTTTTTGCCTATTAGCCTACAAGTTCTCATTTTGTATCTTTTAAAATGGATATTTATTGTATGTTTTTAGTTAATTGTTTTGTTTTTTATTTCCATCTATAGCATCTGTGAAAGTATCTTATTTTGCTATATACTAAATCCTTGTTTTTATCTTTTGTATTGATCTATGCATTAACTGTTTTATGTATTGTGTTGTGTGGACCCCAGGAAGACTAGCTGGGAGCCATGGCACCAGCTAATGGGGATCCTTAATAAAAACAAACAAACAAAACAAAAACAAACATTCATAAAGATTATTGTCCGCCATCTTGGTTTCATTCATAAAAACACGAACGGCTGAGTGATTCGGAAAAAAAGTTATTCGGTTGTGGGCGGGTTCTGGGATCACGTGTGTTATGAGAAATAACAACGTCTGAAAGAAGTTTTTCAGCCAATCAGAATCAAGAAATGTGCATGCCATTGTATAATACTTAAATAACAACCCTATAGAAACATATGCCATAATTAAACCTATTACACCAGCTCCTGCTAGACCAGGCTGTCACTAGCCTACTATGTAGCCTAAGCCAGGGGTTCCCAAACTTTTCAGGCCGGGGCCCAGAAAATAAGGCGTCAGAGAGCCGCGGCCCAATGCACATCGTCTGGCTTTTTTTTTTTTTTTTTTTGCCAGGCGACCGATTTTTTAAGCCAAATATCACTTCAATCCTATTAAGTTAGTTCAAGTTAGTTATTCATTTATATGTGCTATTTATGAGAGGGCTAACTTGTTGCAAAATAATAATGATAATAATAATAGCCTCATTAAAATACTATTGTTGCTTCGGTTGTTTTCAGCGTTTTATGTGCATAATCTGTTATTTAGTTTGAAATGTTCATAGAAATAAGTAGATTTTTCGTTTTTGTTTATTTATTAAGTTAATATAAAACCATATAGTCACATTTTAGAATACAATAGAATAGAATTTTAGAATACAACTAGAAACACTGTCCTGGCCTGCTTCTAAGTTCAGTGGCCTGACAAAAAAAAATAAAATAAAAAAATAAAAAATAAAAAAATAAAAAAATAAAAATAATATTTTTTTTTATTTTTTTTTAATCATCTCGCGGCCCACCCGTGGCTTCTCGCGGCCCACCTTTGGGTCGCGACCCCGACTTTGGGAACCACTGGCCTAAGCTACTGATTATAAATGCATCATGCATAGCCTACAAATAATGTGAGCACAGTGCCTCAACCTGACATTAATTTCCATGGTCTCATACAGTGATACAGGTGTTTACACAGCTACGGAAATGAAGAACTATAAATCCCTGGAGGCTCACACGTTTTTTTCCGAGTGGGTGTCTATTGTGGAACACTATAAACCCGAAAAAGACATGACAGTGTTCAGAACCCAGGTGAAGACATGCCAGTGTTCAGAACCCAGGTGAAGACATGACAGTGTTCAGAACCCAGGTGAAGACATGACAGTGTTCAGAACCCAGGTGAAGACATGACAGTGTTCAGAACCCAGGTGAAGACATGACAGTGTTCAGAACCCAGGTGAAGACATGACAGTGTTCAGAACCCAGGTGAAGCCCTCCTGGAGGTTCACAGAGAAGCCCCACAACTAGGGATGCTCGATATTGGCTTTTTTACCGATACCGATATACCGATATTGTCCAACTCTTAATTTCCGATACCGATATCAACCGATACCGATATATGCAGGGTTTCCCCCCCCCCCAAAAAATTTAATAATTTCAGGTAATTAACATTACATAGAATAGAATAGAATAGAATAGAATAGAATAGATCTTTATTGTCATTGTTACACTTGTTACAACGACATTTAAAATGCAGCCCTAGGTGCTAGTAAAAATATAAAAACACAGTCCTAAACACAGTATTAAATATAAAAACAGGAATAAGGCATAAATAACATTAACATAAACAGGGGGGTGTAAAAGATAATTGCACTATCCCTTAATGTTGTGTGTGCGGGGGGGGGGGGTGCAAGGGAGACTGTTTTAGCTGAGTTTAGTGCACATATATGGCCCTAGGATAAAAACTAAACTTCAGTCTGTTAGTCCGGGTGGGCATGACGCTGAAACATGTCTCTTGTTGTGGAATTAACACAACATTATGCATACTTTTGACAATAAATATATATAGTGCGAAATATAGTCCCAGTCAGGCAATTTTATTTTGTTACAAAGACTTAATTTCCTGCATTCTAGTGCAGGAATTTTAGAATGTTTACCCTTTAAATGCCAGTGTGTGTGATGGCATCACAAATTATTGTTAAAAAACACACACAAAAATAAATATTTTCAATATTTCAAATACAAAGTAGATTTTTCTTTTTTCTGGGGGGGATTATTACAGGCTAGCATGTGTCAATGATTAGCAACAACACTGATTTAGATTTTTGTAATGTCAGATTTAACAACTCTTTTCAGAAAAGTGGGAGTATTTCATTTTTAATCTGACATTACAAAAAACAAAACATCTAAAAAAAAAGATTTATGATCAGGGCTGAAGTTGAATAAAAGATGTATGACTGTTTAGACTGCATTACTCTCTGTCTGTTTACTCTCTGTACTCTGTCTGTTTCTTATACTTTAGGAGAACTTTTTTTTTAGCTATGCGACTTACTGTGAAGCACTTTGGTTGATTGATTGATTGATTGAAAATTGTATTAACAGATTGCAGAATGGGTACAATACAGTACGGCTCAATACACACAATTGTTAAGGGGATGCAGACCAGAGAAAGACTTTTGTCTTGTTTACATCAGGGTCTCCAATTTTCAATTCATAATGACATTTATGACATACACAACATACAGATATACAGATATATATCATGACATTTATGACATGACATACAGATATACAGTACTGTTACATTTATGACATACAAGATATACAAATATACATTACTGTTTAACAGAGATCCTAACAGAAACTATATACATTCGAGGGCAAGGAAAATGTACATTAGGAGGGGCAGGCACGTGCACACATAGAGCCCAAGGGGTGCTCGAGCACCTGCCCTTATGAGCCTCATAAAAAAGTGCCATTAAAAAAAGTTATAATATATAACTGAAAAATGTCAGGATAGAATCTAAATATTAGGTAAAAAGAGAGAGATGCCCGTATTCCATTGCAGTTTGCACGGCCTCCTCAGCATGCCTCTCCGCGGACCTATATATTTTATGCATAGCATGGGTGGTGATGATGATGATGATGATAGAAACCGCTGTGGCGCATACAGTTGAATGCTGGTATTACACTCACTGAGGGACACCAAGAAGTCAAGTCCGATGGGATTTGGGAATCTCAAATACAAATCGGGATTGGAATAAAAAATGCATTTATATTAAACAATACAGAATATACAGCACTTAATGGGGTCATAGGGTAAGCACTTATTCCCTCCCCCCTGAACATTTATGGAGATGTATGGGCCTTTTAAGCAGTAATGGGCAAGCTACTTGGAAAATGTAGTAAGCTACACTACAAGTTACTCTCGATTAAATATAGCTCAACTACAATGGAAGCTATCCCCAGAGAAATATAGCAAGCTACACTACAAGAACATGGCAAAAATAGCTAACTACATCGGCACTACTTTTTTTTACTTCATGATCAAGTTTCCACCAAACAAATAGGCAGGCAAAAAAAAAGTTCAGATTGATTGTTATTATAAAACTGAAACAAGCCCTCGGTCTGGCTTTTTGTGTCATCCTTTTAACATGAACTTGTATTATGTACAAAATGTTAATAAAGTATGAGGAAAAAACTGTGGAAACGTAATAAATAAAAGGCAGTGAAACAATAATCAAATAAACACCAAAATATATACTCTATTGGAATGGAGACTTTTCAGCACAGGATAAACTACTGTTTCAACTCAAACCACAGTAGCAAAATGACAATAACCTGGCCAAAGAAAAAGTGCAAGAAACATTTGTCTACAAAATAGACATTAACGAAATCCATCTTTACATGAACGGTGGGACATCAATAGAACAGAACATTTGACTATTATGCTACCATGTCTATACTACTACCAACTATGCTATTATGTCTATACTACTATGTACTCAGAGTATAACACTCAAGCTTGACACTGCTAGACAAACAATACTACTTCCTTGGCTGCTAGATATGTACCACTCCTGCTGACTTATGCAAGTGCACTGACTTGTGTGCTGTTTGGGAACAGTTGACAATGTTTATGTAAAGTTTTCATCAGCTTACCTGAATATTATGTGTTCTCAAGTTAGTGCTGGACGTGTGGGAAACTGAGAGCAGCTTCGTTTTTGGCTGACACAATAACACATAGTTTTAGGTGTTTTTTCAGTCAACCTCAGTCATAAATGTTTCCAGATAGGGCCATGGAGAGGCATTGTTGTTATTGACATCATCATCTTCATCAATGCCATCGAATCCCTCTGCCATTTCGTGCGGACTGGTTCATGTAATCCGTTAAATTGCATTCATTCATTCAGTACGTCTGTGTTTTGATTTTCACTTCCTGGTTTGCGGAGCTGGAGTCCCGCCCTATCCTGCCTCTGATTGGCCTACCCGTAATGTTTTGACCTAACCTTACCCAATCGTGAGTCGTCATACTCATATCTAAACCAACCAACCAATCATAGTGGATTTTCTCTGTTTTTTTTTCTTTTTCTCACAAAACTTTATTTCTGTTTCTCCGGATAGTAGCGGTGTAGCGTTTCTTCACGCTACGTCACTACTTCGTTCTAAAAATAGCTGCACTACAGAGAATGCTACTTGGTTCAAAAGTAGCGACGCTACCATCACGCTACTGAAAATTGTAGTTAAGCTATGTAGCGTCGCTACTTGTAGCTAGCTACTGCCCATCACTGCTTTTACGTCAGTGATAAAAGTGTCTTTCAAGGATAAGTGAGCTCCTGAACTGATTATTATTAGGGATGCTCGATATTGGCTTTTTTACCGATACCGATATTCCGATATTGTCCAACTCTTAATTTCCGATACCGATATCAACCGATACCGATATATGCAGGGTTTCCCCGTCCAAAAAACGGAATAATTTCAGGTAACTAATAATTTCACTCGATATATATATAACAAATATTGTTATTGTTTTTTTTTGTTTTTAAACCGATACCGATATTTTCCGATATCACATTTTACTGCCGATATCGGCCGATAATATCGGTCGGCCGATAATATCGGACATCCCTAATTATTATAGTTCAATATTCAATATTTGATCACCAAAACCCCCCAAAAACATAAAAACAGGGCCCCCCGCCCAAAAAGGGCCCCCAAAAATCGGGCTCACGCGCTGTGTATGATCGGTTAGAACACACAGGCACGTGCACACATAGAGGCCAAGGGGTGCCTGAGCACCTGCCTTTTTGAGCCTCATCAAAAAAGTGCCCCTTTTGAAAAAAAAAAATATATATATATATATATTTTTTTTTTTTTTTTTTACTGTTACGCATATAGACTGCCCTTCCAACTGAAAAATGTCAGGATAGAATCAAAATATTAGGTAAAGAGAGAGACATGCCCCATATTCCATTGCAGTTTGCACGGCCTCCTCAGCATGCCTCTCCGCGGACCTATATATTTTATGCATAGCGTGGGTGGTGATGATGATCATGATAGAAACCGCTGTTGAATGCTGGTATTACACTCATTGAGGGACACAAAGAAGTCAAGTCCGATGGGATTTGGGAATCTCAAATACAAATCGGGATTGGAATAAAAAATGCATTTATATTAAACAATACAGAATATACAGCACTTCTTGGGGTCTGTAGGGTAAGCACTTATTCCCTCCCCCCTGAACATTTATGGAGATGTATGGGCCTTTTAAGTCAGTGATAAAAGTGTCTTTCAAGGATAAGTGAGCTCCTGCACTGATTATTATAGTTCAATATTCAATATTTGATCACCAAAACCCCCCAAAAAGCATAAAAAGGGGGCCCCCCGCCCGAAAAGGGCCCTTACAAATCGTGCTTGTGCGCTACGCGCGCTCGCTTAATATATACACACAAGTGTAGTGCCCTTTTCAGCCTTTGAGCACCTGCCCCTCTAAAGTCCTGTGCACGTCCCTGATCCACATTACAGTCGACTGCACTGCATCATGGACTCCTCACATGACCCTCCTGACCTCATGGCAGCTTTATGGAACTCCTCCATTGAGAAGAAGATGAGGAAGATCACGTTTTTTAAGTTTCTAACAGAAGGCTTTTGACTTTTGCTTCAAACTGACATCTGAGAAACAAGATTCTTAGTGCGGATACACTGAAAAGAGAAAATATTATTTTGCCCAAGATAGTCAGAATGGGGAATTTGATTTATAATCTAAAAGAGTTTATTCAATAACCATTATGATATTTAAGTGCCATTATTTACTTTAATTTGATTTCAAACCTTTATTTCCACTCGAAAAAAATCATTGAAGCTGCCATAATTTTCAATTATGTCAAGTTACAGGCAAGTAAAAATAAATAGGTGAAACCACAGATAAAAAAGAAAGAAAGAAATCTGTTAAAACAGTTACATATAGAATAAAAGACAAAACACATGAAATATAAATAAAGCTTACATATTGGAGCAGGGAGGTTTGTGATCATGATTTTAAATTGTAGATAGTTTAGAGTATGGGTTTTTAAAGTGTGTTGAAAATCATTCCAAGCAGTTCGGGCATTAAAATAAAAGGCTGACTTTACAAATTCAGACTGTACTCGGGGGACCTTAAGCATACCTTAAACTGAGGAGACTCAGGTCCTTCAATGTGTGCAATAGACTGCTGCAGTAGTTTTACCAATATAGTAGCCAGCATCCTCTTTTTTGCCGTTGTATGCTGGGAGGGTAACATCAACTCAAGGGACACAAAGTGAACAAGTTGGTGAGGAAGGCTAGCTCTGTAGTGGGAGTTGAGCTGGTCAAACTAAAGGTGGTGGCAGAAAGAAGGATGATAAAGAAGCTGGTCGCTAACCTGGAGAACCCCTCCTACCCTTTCTATGAGGAGCTAGTCAAGATGAGGAGCACGTTCAGCCACAGACTCATACCACCCTGACACTCCTCTAAACGCCTTGGCCAGTCCTTTGTGTCAGTGGCCATCAGGCTCCACAACCAAGGCCATGGACTGCTTACTGCAGCTGGAGAATTAACGACAGTAGAACTTGGGAACTATTAGAAATGTCTGATTCTTAACCACTAAACCCTACACAGACTATAATGTATATTATGGCCAGTAGGGAATACAGACCCTCATCTTCACCTTTGTGTATACCGTTGAATATTATTTATAGTTTATATTCAGATTAAATGTTTTATTGCCTGTATTTATTTTTACATATATATTATGACAGATGGGGTATCAGACCCTCATCATCGTTGTGATATAAGGTAGTAGCTTTCTGACAATGGCTTCATAGATAAACTAATACCTATGTTAATTTTGAAATGCCAAAGCAGAAGAGCCGCATTACAAAACAGGAATGTTTGTGGGTAATTGCATGTGATAAACAACTACACCTCAACAATTAATGGCTCCTGGCCAATGTTCCAAAGCAGAAGAGCAGCATTACAAAACAGGCATGTTTGTCGTAAATTGCTGTCTACAATGATTTATTGCAGGTATTAAACAACTGTACCGCAAAAATTAATGGATCATGGCCAATGTTCTGATGGAGAGATTAAGGCATGACCGGATGGATTCCTTGAAACACGTCAGGAGTGGCAGCTCTGGTTTGGAGTTGGGTGACGTGGTCAAAAGGGCAAAAGTGTAAGGAAGTTGGTGAATAAACGGAATGACTGAACGTGATGAATGATAACGTTCAGAAAATAATGGGAGTATTTCCAGCCACCAAACTTGACGGAAGCAATGGTCAAGTTCCATGAAGCTGCCGTGACGTCATGTGGGTCATGTGAGGAGTTCAAAATGCAACACAGTCGGCTGTACTGTGGATGCCTTCTAGCCATTACCGCCCTATCTTTGGCAACATTACCGTAAGTACAGCACCGGTAACCAACTAACCATAACTTGTTAGCTAGCAACATCCTGGCGATGTGGCAGTCCTTACATCAGCATTTTATCTGCCTCTGTTCTGTTTCCCCCTCGAAATGCTCAATATGTGTGGTCCATGCTCAAACTATTGAGACACTAGGGCAAGTGTTACCAAGACAGGAAGGTAATGGCTAGAAGGCATCCACATTACAGTCGACTGCACTGCATCATGGACTCCTCACATGACCCTCCTGACCTCATGGCAGCTTTATGGAACTCCTCCATTGAGAAGAAGATGAGGAAGATCACGTTTTTTAAGTTTCTATGTAACAGAAGGCTTTTGATTTTTGCTTCAAACTGACATCTGAGAAACAAGATTCTTAGTGCGGATACACTGAAAAGAGAAAATATTATTTTGCCCAAGAGAGTCAGAATGGGGAATTTGATTTATAATCTAAAAGAGTTTATTCAATAACCATTGTGATATTTAAGTGCCATTATTTACTTTAATTTGATTTCAAACCTTTATTTCCACTCGAAAAAAATCATTGAAGTTGCCATAATTTTCAATTATGTCAAGTTACAGGCAAGTAAAAATAAATAGGTCAAACCACAGATAAAAAAGAAAGAAAGAAATCTGTTAAAACAGTTACATATAGAATAAAAGACAAAACACATGAAATATAAATAAAGCTTACATATTGGAGCAGGGAGGTTTGTGATCATGATTTTAAATTGTAGATAGTTTAGAGTATGGGTTTTTAAAGTGTGTTGAAAATCATTCCAAGCAGTTCGGGCATTAAAATAAAAGGCTGACTTTACAAATTCAGACTGTACTCGGGGGACCTTAAGCATACCTTAAACTGAGGAGACTCAGGTCCTTCAATGTGTGCAATAGACTGCTGCAGTAGTTTTACCAATATAGTAGCCAGCATCCTCTTTTTTGCCGTTGTATGCTGGGAGGGTAACATCAACTCAAGGGACACAAAGTGAACAAGTTGGTGAGGAAGGCTAGCTCTGTAGTGGGAGTTGAGCTGGTCAAACTAAAGGTGGTGGCAGAAAGAAGGATGATAAAGAAGCTGGTCGCTAACCTGGAGAACCCCTCCTACCCTTTCTATGAGGAGCTAGTCAAGATGAGGAGCACGTTCAGCCACAGACTCATACCACCCTGACACTCCTCTAAACGCCTTGGCCAGTCCTTTGTGTCAGTGGCCATCAGGCTCTACAACCAAGGCCATGGACTGCTTACTGCAGCTGGAGAATTAACGACAGTAGAACTTGGGAACTATTAGAAATGTCTGATTCTTAACCACTAAACCCTACACAGACTATAATGTATATTATGGCCAGTAGGGAATACAGACCCTCATCTTCACCTTTGTGTATACCATTGAATATTATTTATAGTTTATATTCAGATTAAATGTTTTATTGCCTGTATTTATTTTTACATATATATTATGACAGATGGGGTATCAGACCCTCATCATCGTTGTGATATAAGGTAGTAGCTTTCTGACAATGCTTCATAGATAAACTAATACCTATGTTAATTATGAAATGCCAAAGCAGAAGAGCAGCATTACAAAACAGGCATGTTTGTCGTCAATTGCTGTCTACAATGATTTATTGCAGGTATTAAAAAACTATACCACATGAATGAATGGCTCATGCCCAATGTTTTGATGGAGAGATTAAGGCATGACAGGATGGATTCCTTGAAACACGTCAGAAGTGGCAGTTCTGGTTTGGAGTTGGGTGACGTTGTCAAAAGGGCAAGTGGGATCAGACAGTATTTAACCAATAATGGAACATCAGATCATCAGACTGCTGGAGCCAGTAGAAAGGCGACGAGACAGAAGGAAACATCACGACTGTTCACACCTCATCATCAGGTGGTAGAACTGGTGGAACCAGCCAGCAGACACAGAACGCTCTTCTTCTCCAGGTGAGGACACACTGGGGGAATCAATTAGTACCACACACACACACACACACACACACACACACACACACACACACACACACACACACACACACACACACACACACACTCACCTCAAAATAACTCCCAAATTGATGGTACTGCATGTGAGCTCTGGTGGACGTGTTGTCTGGAATTGGCATAACGACGGAGAAAAAGTAGAAAAAAAAAAAAAAACTAAACATTCTGACTGTGTCTGAGGTTAATTCTTTACAGTAATGTATATTTGTGTACAAATGCATTTATGATCATCACAATCTACCAAAGGGTTTAAAAAAAAAAAATCTTTTAATTCGGATGTTCATTCTTATCTTACACATCAGTCCAGGTACCTGGCTGCATATACCTTATTGCGGTACTTCTCTTAGGCAGTTCTCAGTGAGGGTCCAATTAAAGCAAACTACAAAAAAATGCTCATATCCAATAGTAGATAGATAAATAGGTCATACATGTAGGTATGCATTTGGTTATGTGGGTGGGTAGGTTTGAAGGAAGGCGGGTAGGTGGTTATGTATTTTTATGTACGCCGTATACAGCATATCCATGTATGTATGTTTGTGTTAACACATATCTTTTGAATGTATTACTGGTATTATTTAAATAATATGTATATTTTTGTATGTTTGATTTTACAAAACAGGGGAAGTTCTCGATAAGCCTATATAGGCTTCAAACTTCTATCAAACTATTACAAAATAATATGGTTATTATGTATATATATATTTTTTTACTTTTGTTTAACTCTGTGTTAATAAATAAATACAAATACAAATGGACAGGCTATGCTGTGCTGCTCTGGTGGGCTTGTTGTCTTTATGGACAGGCTGTGCTGTGCTGCTGCGGCTCTGGGAACTTTGGAACTTTGGAACTAACTTTGGAAGTAATTTCATTTTAACGCTCTTGAATTGGTCATTTAAAAAGGTGATATAAAAGAAAGGTACTAATCGTCCACACGACCCTGAGTATGAAGATTAAGATGTTGACTTCCCCACATGCAAAGGGACAGAGGTATTGAATATGTGAATATCCAATATGAAACCAACTTTACCCCAGTGCAAAACATCACAGGCAGTGGAGCACCTTTCAGTGCTTTCAAAGGAGGCATCCATAAGGAGAGAGTTCTTCATGCTCCCAGTAGTTACTACGCAGTAATCTTTTATTTTGCAGCCGTGCATGTGTGTGTGCGTGTGTGTATGTGTGTATGTGTGTGTTATAGGTATTTCACCACACTTGAAATGCATTTGTTATTACATTATGTGGCACATTATTACTTTATTCATAAAATAACTGTGGTAATCAATGTAGTCTTTAATGTAACAACAAGCCTATAATGTAATATTTGTATTATATTTTTCAGACTATTACATTATGGTATTTTATTACATATTTGTATTACATTGTGTGTAGTTATTACATTATGTGTAGTTGTGACGGTGGCCGATTCAGTCACATAGAACTTACTCTTAAAATAATTGAGGCTACAAAATGTGCAATACGACAGTGTGCAAACAAGCGTGGTGCAAAACCAGCAGTCTAGCATGGGTGAACTGTGTGTGTGAAAGATGCCGTCTGTTTCCAAGCCAGAGAGCGCTGGACGTCCGTGTCCGTCCCCTTCAGACCTGAAAATTACAAAAAGTTAATGGACAGTATGGACAGTGGGTAATGGACAGTACGCCGCTCTTGCAATACTTACACATACAACCGGTTTAACCCGGTCGCTGCGTAGATCAGGAGTACGGCGTAGTGTATCTGCCGACACCCTCCGGTCGAATCATCTGTACGGGAAGCCTGAATACTTTAGACAACAAATGTTTGTTTCCGCGTCTCTGATTGGCCAGGTAATTTCTGGTCATGTGACATGTACGCCCAATCGTGGGACCGCAAGTGTCTACACTGGTTAAGCTTAGGGCGGCGCTCTTTCGAAGTTGGTTAAGGTTAGAGTTTGTCTTAGAGCATGGCGATAGAACGCCTGCCCTTGTTTCGACGGTTAAGCTTAGGCACTCTTTCGAAGTTGGTTAAGGTTAGAGTTTGTCTTAGAGCATGGCGATAGAACGCCTGCCCTTGTTTCGACGGTTAAGCTTAGGCACTCTTTCGAAGTTGGTTAAGGTTAGAGTTTGTCTTAGAGCATGGCGATAGAACACCAGGTAGTTTGCAGGCTGTTAGACCCGGAAATAGGCGCAGAACTTGCTGTCCCACGATTGGCGCACATGTCACATGACCTGGCCAATCAGAGCGCAAAACTTGCACCCGGAAACAAACATTTGTTGTCGAAAGTATTCACGCGTACGGGAAGCCCTCCACCAGGCACGTGCACACATGTCCCGTTTGAGCCTCATAAAAAAGTGCCCTAAAAAAAATAAAAAAATAAAAAATAAAAAATCTTTTTTACCGTTGCGCATATAGACTGCCCTTCCAACTGAAAAGTGTCAGGATAGAATCAAAACATTAGGTCAAGAGATAGAGAGATGCCCCGTATTCCATTGCAGTTTGCACGGCCTCCTCAGCGTGCCTCTCCGTGGACCATTTTATGAATAGCGTGGGTGGTGATGATGATGATGATGATAGAAACCGCTGTGGCGCATACAGTTGAATGCTGGTATTTACACTCACTGAGGGACACGAAGAAGTCAAGTCCGGGATTTGGGAATCTCAAATACAAATCGGGATTGGAATAAAAATTGCATTTATATTAAACAATACAGAATATACAGCACTTCTTGGGGCTGTAGGGTAAGCACTTATTCCCTCCCCCCTGAACATTTATGGAGATGTATGGGCCTTTTAAGTCAGTGATAAAAGTGTCTTTCAAGGATAAGTGAGCTCCTGCACTGATTATTATTATAGTTGAATATTCAATATTTGATCACCAAAACCCCCCAAAAAGCATAAAAAGGGGGTCCCCGCCCCGCCCAAAAAGGGCCCCCAAAAATCGTACATACACAGGTATAGTGCCCTTTTCAGCCTTTGAGCACCTGCCCCTCTAAAGTCCTGTGCACGTCCCTGAGAACACACACAGGTATAGTGTCCTTTTCAGCCTTAGAGCACCTGCCCCTCTAAAGTTCTGTGTACGTCCCTGAGGAGGGGGTTGGGTGGGTGGGTTGGCAGGGGGTTTGGACATTTACAGGGGGCAGTTTCGAATTGCAGCCTCCCGTATTCTTTGAGGGCGGTTTTGAAGGTGCGTATAGGAATCACATAATTTTATGGCTGTGGTAGCGCGTTCCACATTGTTGTGGCATAATTGCATACCGGTAAGTGCTCTTTGAGGGCGGTTTTGAAGACAAGTTGACATGTCTAGACCAGGGGCGTTTTTAGGGTTAGAAAACATTGGGGGCCCCTTTTTTATATATTTTTTTAACACAGAAATACGCAATTTTAGAGTAATTAGAGATGAATACTGAATAACTAGAATCATTAGAGGTTCTCAAAGTGAGGTCCAGGTCCATGAGAGGGATCTGGGCAGTCCCCATAGAAAATTCCTGTTCCACCCCAGGTGAAAATCTGCATAAAATGTATACCTAGGTAAATGGAATATTGCTCCACTTCTACAAGGGCTATTTGCATATTCTTGGTATATAGGTACATCTATGGACCTCAGTGAATGTATTCTCAGTGTCAGAAATATTGTGTCTATTACTAGGCTTGCTTAAATTGTGATGAAACAAAGGAAAATATGAATTATGATTTTTCTTTTCATCTTTGACAGTGAATAACACCATGATAATAATGACCAGACTTAAAAAACTACCACTGACCTCATTCAGTACCCTCTTGAGATCATGTGTACAAAAGATCTAAGGAAATTAATAAAGGGAAGAGGATAAAACTGAAGGTTCTGTATATACAGTACTGAATTCTCCCATCCGGACCAATGCAATTTGAAATATTATTATAGAATATAGAATATATGCTTCATTACCTTATTATAGCCAATTCGCACATTTATATATATATACATATAGTATCTTTCAAATGGCCGAGTTCAATTTGGATATAGTATCACCAGGCGTGCATAATAACAGATACTGATATTTACTGTAATCGACTGTACTTTTTTATTTCCCCCACAGTGTAACCATTTTGAAACTAATTTCAGATCTAATTGTTCCTACATGGTAACAATAGTGAGGAGAAACTGACTGCGTTTCAATATTTGTCAAAAACTTTACCTTTTGTGGCTTATTATCGCGAATCATAACAATTATTGATATGATTCATTCAGAACGCTGAACTTTGAACCACCATAGTATGTGACAGGAAGTGTAGATCGGAGAAATTTCAACGCTGGCCGATATATGAATCTCCTCTACAAAATGGCCGATTGCATATCGAAAACTTAAAACGATATAAGGACACTTTTAACCTATTGCTAAACTATTGCCAACCTAACGTTTTACATTCTACATGCATTTGTGACATAGTAGTGATGTTAATACTTGAAAACGGTTGATTTTAAAATCACAAATTATTCATAAAAATATGCCTATATGATCATAATGTCAAAAGGGGTCGGTACAGACCCCGTCGGGTGGAACAGGTTGGACCAAATCATCAGTTTCTTATTTATTTATTTAACCTTTATTTAGCCAGATAAAACATTGATCTGGTCCAAGAAGCCCCAACAGGAGTA
This sequence comes from Notolepis coatsorum, assembly GCF_963971535.1. NCBI lineage: Eukaryota > Metazoa > Chordata > Actinopteri > Aulopiformes > Paralepididae > Notolepis > Notolepis coatsorum. The sequence goes on from NC_140175.1 coordinate 103,119,678, forward strand.
CAAATATACATATATACACATATATATACATATACTGTACATACATACACACATATACACCAATAACAAAATAAAAACACAGTTAAGAATGTGAGGTTTGGTTCTTTCCCCACCACGGGCTTCTTAAAGTACTGTGATGATTTGTCCGCTGCTCACCCACTCGCTCTGTTCCTTTAAGATATTTCGGTTAATTAATTGCATTCTCCTCTCCACACGCTTCTTCCTGTAGATGCCGTTTGATTGGTGCTCCCCCAACCACACGCTTCTGGAGCAATGGTCAATCTCATCCCGCAGCTGTCACAGCTTGTCATTAAGCACCCCTTGGCTTTATATACCCTGATTCCCCATTTATTGATGTTGGATCGTTCTGAAATATTCTCTGCATTTGCCATTTCCTTCCGTCGCTGCTTTCCCTGTGCTTTGCCTCCCAGGACTCTCGAGGAGTATTCCGTTTGGAGAACCTGCTTCCCCGTTACGAAGCGCTCGCCCTGTTTGATCCGCTCGCTTCACGCACAGCGCTCTGGTGAGTTTTTGCAAGACAGTCTTTTGGATTCAATCGTTTTTTGTGTGTGTTAAAGCACTGAAGAGATCCTGTTTTTCGTTCAGACTGTTCTCACCCTTTTTGCCTGTTTGGATATTCACTTTGGATTTATTATTGTTTGGACATTGCTCACTGTGTGTTTCACACCGAAGATTCTGTCACTTGGATTTATTGTTTGGACATTGCTCACTGTGTGTTTCACACCAAAGATTCTGTCACTTGGATTTATCTGTTTGGACAAGTCACTTCACCTGTCACCTGTCAGTTTCCAATTGTGCACTGAGCTAACTCGGACTCTCTCTCTCCCTATCCGCCACCACCCCGGAGTATATGCTGGGAGGATTCTGCAGAGCGGCTCAGACGTCACGGACAGATTCCACAAACGTAACCCCCCGGGAGAAGCTGCAGAGCAGCAAACATTCCTCACATGCTTGTTTCCCAGTTTGTTCTGTTCTCCACCAAATTCTTTCTGTTTACTCAGTAAATAAACAAGCCCTTGATTTTGGCTAACTCTGAAACTACTCTCTCTGTGCCGTTTGCGTTTGGGGTCGGTGTCAAACCATAACAAAGAATCATACACATAAGCAAATAAACAAACAAACAAACAAACAAACATATGCACAGCCTATGTACAAAAGAAATAAACAGTTAATCTCTAGTCTTTACAGTTTTATTCGATTGCATAAACACTCAAATCAAAAGTATTACACAATTATCAAAACCTTACACTCAAGGAGCAAAATATAGGCCCAGATTTGCACCCCTACAATGTCAGCCTCACACTTTTTGCAAAACAATACACACAGTGATTTGCAAAACACTAAACACACTTGCATTACATTAGACACAGAATGTCAAATTACCACACATATGAGCCAATTGGTTAAACACAGCCATCAGATGCACAAACACACCATTGCTTAATTGTAGATACACCAATCAGGTTTAAGCACTATAAAAATGCAGCAGGTGAGTTCACCTGTCTTCAACCAAAATGGAAGGAGAGTGAAGTACTGTACACAGAGAACGTGAAAATATACAATACATTCACCAAACACTACACAAGACAACCAATGATGCAGACTGATGAAAATATACATGTTCTCCCATTTTCCCAAATCAGTCAACATGTCAACATGGAGAATCACAACAAAAAATTATCTTGCCAGATCCAGCTAGGCAAAGAGATAATGTCTAGTATTTTCTGTTTAAATCTTTTCAAAAAAAAATTTTTACTGTAATTTTAACCTGTACTGGATACAGTATTTTATGTGTGTCTGATATTTGCTGAGCTTACAGTGTTATGCACATAGTAGCATGAAAACTGGGACATGTATTGTTGTGATTCTCCATGTTGAAATGTTGACTGATTTGGTTATATGGAGAGAACATATATGTTTTCATCAGTCATCATTGATTTGGGTATATGGAGAGAAAATGTAATTTTTTTCATCAGTCTGCATCATTGATTTGGGTATATGTAGATAAATAAATTATATTTTCATCAGTCTACAGCATTGGTCTTGTGTAGTGTTTGGTGAATTTATTGTATATTTGCACATTCTCTGCGTACTTCACTTACAGTACTCTAATCACTGAGAAGTAGAATTGCTAAATTCTTTCTGTTTACTCAGTAAATAAACAAGCCCTTGATTTTGGCTAACTCTGAAACTACTCTCTCTGTGCCGTTTGCGTTTGGGGTCGGTGTCAAACCATAACAAAGAATCATACACATAAGCAAATAAACAAACAAACATGTATTGTTGTGATTCTCCATGTTGAAATGTTGACTGATTTGGTTATATGGAGAGAACATATATGTTTTCATCAGTCATCATTGATTTGGGTATATGGAGAGAAAATGTAATTTTTTTCATCAGTCTGCATCATTGATTTGGGTATATGTAGATAAATAAATTATATTTTCATCAGTCTACAGCATTGGTCTTGTGTAGTGTTTGGTGAATTTATTGTATATTTGCACATTCTCTGCGTACTTCACTTACAGTACTCTAATCACTGAGAAGTAGAATTGCTAAATGTGTTTTAGGTTAAGCACAGCAATGTGTGTAACTGGTTCAAACCGAATTAAGTCATATGAAACGTGTGTTTCATATGGTAACAAAATGTAGTTTTTTTTATAAATTAGTGTATGGTTTTGACAAGTGTTTAACTTAGCAAAGGATCTGAGGTGTTCTGATAATTGTGTGTGTGGTTGTGCTAATTGTGTGTTTTGAAACACCGGGCCCCGTTTTCAAAATCATGCTTAGGCAATCGAAAAAAAACTGTATTGTGTGTTTCATTATATACATATGTTTCAGTCTTCTCATAAAAAAAAGGTTAGATTTTTTGGTCTTTTCCTGCCTTTGGTCCGCTTTGCATTCACATCTCAAATGAACCGCAGCAGGGTTCACTTGCAAGAGTGAATGAGCTTTCACACCACCCCAAACCAACCGGACTATCCGAGGAAATGAACCAGGGTTCGATTAAAGCTTATTATAGGACACTGGACATGGGTATGGATGGCTCCAGGTGCATTAAAGTGCACATCTTCAATATCTGTACTATTTAAAAGCACAGTGCAGGACACACTCAAAGGTTATCGCACCTCAGAGATGGCAGTGGACATGTATGACAGGACAAAGGCCATATGTAATGGCCTTTGGATTGAGGAACATACATTTATACATACATTTATAGGAACCCAAGGAGGACAACCTACACTACCATAGGCTTACTGCACCTTATGTGGACACTGTGATACTGTGATACTGTGAATAATGTATATTTCAGTGGATACCGTGATACTGTGAATAATGTATACTCAGTAGATAGTAAATTATAACACTACCTCATGCATACTGCACCTTATGTGACACTGTGAATAATGTGAATATTTCTTCAGCTAGTCAGATAGTAAATTATATTGACCATATTGACCAAATTGTTTACACTGCCTGTGTTGTTTTTACTACCTGTACACTGTGTTGTTTACTACCTGTACCCCCCCCCCCACTCCCCCCCCCCCATGCTGCTATGATGCCTGAATTTCCCCAAGGGGATCAATAAAGGAATATCTTTATCTTTTATCTTTATCCTTATACTACCAGCCAAAGGAGGAAGCAGAAAAGGATGGATGAGTATGTAGTTGAGTCATCTTGTGGCACAAGCTCAGACTTCAGCTCAGGAGATCAGCTGAGACAGAGACTGTTCTATCCAGTAGTCGACAGAATGCTGAAAGAGCTTGAGAGCAGGTTCTCATGAGTTGGATAACAACGTATGAGAGGCATACAGGCATGTTATCCAGCCTCAGACCAGTTTCTCTCAGTGGAATTGCTGCAACCCCTCGCCACACATTACAATATCCAACTATTGCCAGAGGAGATCACAGTTGCAAAGTGTTTCCTGGTCAGGACAGGCAGAGATGCAGTCCCTACTATCCAAAGTGTCTTTCCCTCCTGGATGATAATAATAATAATAATAATAATGCATTTGATTTATAAGGCGCCTTTCAGGACACTAAAAAAAAAGTCCACAAATCGGTGAATGAAAAAATTATAGGATCAAATGAAAACTACTTACTAAAAACATAACCTTTAACTTTAATATAACCTTTACACTGGACCACCAACCACTTTAACATAACCTTTACACTGGACCACCAACCACTTTAACATAAGCTTTACACTGGACCACCAGCCACTTTAACATAACCTTTACACTGGACCACCAACCACTTTAACAAAACCTTTACACAGGACCACCAACCACTTTAACATAACCTTTACACTGGACCACCAACCACTTTAACAAAACCTTTACACTGGACCACCAACCACTTTAACATAACCTTTACACTGGACCACCACACTTTAACATAACCTTTACACTGGACCACCAACCACTTTAACATAACCTTTACATAGGACCACTTTAATATAACCTTTACACAGGACCACCAACTACTTTAACATAACCTTTACATAGGACCACCAGCCACTTTAACATAACCTTTACACAGGACCACCAACCACTTTAACATAACCTTTACACTGGACCACCAACCACTTTAACAAAACCTTTACACTGGACCACCACACTTTAACATAACCTTTACACTGGACCACCAACCACTTTAACATAACCTTTACATAGGACCACTTTAATATAACCTTTACACAGGACCACCAACTACTTTAACATAACCTTTACATAGGACCACCACACTTTAACATAACCTTTACACTGGACCACCAACCACTTTAACATAACCTTTACATAGGACCACTTTAATATAACCTTTACACAGGACCACCAACTACTTTAACATAACCTTTACATAGGACCACCAGCCACTTTAACATAACCTTTACACAGGACCACCAACCACTTTAACATAACCTTTACACTGGACCACCAACCACTTTAACAAAACCTTTACACTGGACCACCAACCACTTTAACATAACCTTTACACTGGACCACCAACCACTTTAACATAACCTTTACACAGACACCAGCCACTTTAACATAACCTTTACACTGGACCACCAACCACTTTAACATAACCTTTACACTGGACCACCAACCACTTTAACATAACCTTTATACTGGACCACCAACCACTTTAACATAACCTTTACACTGGACCACCAGCCACTTTAACATAACCTTTACACTGGACCACCAGCCACTTTAACATAACCTTTATACTGGACCACCAACCACTTTAACATAACCTTTACACTGGACCACCAGCCACTTTAACATAACCTTTACACTGGACCACTTTAACATAACCTTTACACTGGACCACCAACCACTTTAACATAACCTTTACACTGGACCACCAGCCACTTTAACAAAACCTTTACACTGGACCACCAACCACTTTAACATAACTGTTACGAAGGATCAGATTAAACCGAATATATATATTTATTACTTGATATATATTGCATAGTATTTGTATATCGTCTGATATCCCTTGTGTATTCTTTGAACATATACACGGAATATCCCTTTACCTAGTACAGACCATAATATTTCGTTCTCCTATTGGATAGCGATCCACTAGGCGCCACTGCCATACCCCCAAGGTCTAGTTCAAAGTCACCGCCAAGGCTTGCCTGAACATGCCCGGTTCTGCGCAAGAATACGAGACAGAAATAAGGCTGGTACTAGATTATTCGCCGTACGTATAAATACGTCGCAGGTGGATACAGCAGCACTTAGCCTAAAGTCAAGTTAACCTAGAAACGCGTTACCCTCAAACGTAAAGCCTTCATCACGAGTCAACGACCAAGTGAAGTGAGCAACCGTGCATCTAAATAGAGCACTTATAACCGCGTGCGAATAGGATAGTAAAGTGTCAGAGCTTAGTGGAATAACGTCAAGTTCGACCTAGTTAATGTGAAGTACCGCGCACCGGAGAATCTACACCGGTGAATGCAGAGCCCTTTCCAGCTGGATTATTGCTTTGGTCCTGTGGCTGTTGGAGCGGAGGAGAATCGTCTACACCCACTACTGTGTGGGATTTACCCGTGAGGAACATCACTCGAGCCCGTCTCTAGGAGAGGCTGGCCGGCTTTCACCTATGCTGCACGCATACTTGGATTACAGCTGCTGCTTTCGTCTGCCGATCAAGGGAGTAATGTACCGACTCCCGTAGCTGGAGCTTATTGATTCCCCGTTGATCCAGAGTTTGCATTCGAACATTTCCTCCCCCTGCTGGCCTACAACCGGAGGGACCCTACTAGTATCTCCCGCTGCCCTACTAGTGTACCATAGATATAATTCCTATTGATACAGGTGGTATTTATTATCTCCTGCGTACTATTCTAATGGACTTACGCTCTTGACTTACTCACGCACATTCTTCGCCTTACAAGCGCAATTCATAGTTATCATTCTGTAACCTACCGTTGCTATAATAATAAATATTATTCTAACCAAGATTTGTTGTGGAACCGTGTCATTGTGGAGGTGTTCATATCATATACCTGTGTACTGTATGGCCAGTAGTAATGTACATAAGACAGTAGTGGTTTAATGATACCATACTTATTAATACAGTCAGGGAATTGTACCCCTCAGTTACACTTGGTCCTTCGAGCCGGATGGTAATTAGCGTAATATTAATATAATATTAATATTAACATGGCCGATGATGAACACTCCACAAACGGTTCTCCTAAGCTAGATCGCCCGGAGCGCAGACGTCAGCCACCTCCCTATCTAGAGGCATACGCTGTCAGTCTAATACCTAGCTTTATAAAGAAGTTAAAAACGGATAAAATAAATAAAGCGGATAGTCAAAGTATGTCAAACCCTACCGACCAGGCGACCCCGCCAGTAGAGACCCTAGTGGGTTCTAACGTAACTGACCAAGCTCACGGGGGGGACCAGGAGGGACATGACATGACTTTACCCCCCGACAACGCCAACGGGACAGTCCCCGGAGAGCTCCAGGATAAAGAAAGCGCTCCAGGGACGGAACCCGACCCACTACCAGAAGAGACGCACACCCAGGAGATGGATCTCCTCGGAGCGCGACAGGAGAACGGATCTCCAACGAGCACTGCCAGAAGCCGATCACCTCCGCCTGTGTCTTCCCCCAGCGAAGCGGACAAGATGCTGGCGCAGGCACTCATCGCCACCCTGGCAGCCTCCACCGAGCGCGAACGAGCTGCAGACCAACGAGAGCGCCTTCACGCGCAACTCCAAGCGCAAGCCCTCAGTGAACGCGAACATTCTGCAACCGAGCGAGAGCGCTTCCAGGCGCAACAAAGGAGTGAAGACGACCGCATAAGACTGGAGACCAGACGCCTTCAGACAGAAGAGAACATTGAAAGAAGCCGCGCCGATGCACAGTGCGCCGCCGCCAATGCACAGCGCGCCGCCGCCCATGCCAGCGCCAATGCGCAGCGCGACGCCGCCAATGCCCAGCGCGAAGCAGTGCGCGAAGCCGCCCATGCCCAGCGCGAGGCAGAGCGCGACCGGCTGCAGGCGCAGCTGATGGACAAATTGATTGCCATGGCGACACCCCCTCAATCCGCACGGAGCTCCCGGAGATCGTCAAGACAAGGGTCTAGGACACATTCCCCTACCCGACCAAGCGACCCGGGACCCCGCCAACAGGAGGATCCTGTCCACGTCTCCGAACCCCCTCCCCGGCCGGTCCATACGAGACCCAGCAACCGGGAAGAACCGGACCACGCCGAGAGACTGAACAGAAGACTCCAGGACCTAGCAGAGGAAGAGGAAGAGGAGGAATGTCAAGTCGACCAGCAGCAACGTACTCTGGACCAGGAGGCCGAGTACAGCCCCGACCAGCAGCAACGTACTCTGGACCAGGAGGTCCAGTACAGCTCAGACGTCAGCCCCGAGGCACTGCGCTACAAACCCCCGACTCAACTCACGGGTGAGTTTGACGAACCGCCAGCCCCGAGGAACAGCACTTGGGTACCCGACCTTCGGTACCCACCAAGTACCAGCCCAAGACGACACGCACGGGGAGACTCGCCCAGGAGGCCTCTCACCCAACGCTCACCGATGTGCCAGCCATCCATGGCATCGTACCTTGGCACACCGACGTTCCCGGACTTCACACACGAGAACAGAGCACAGTACACAGAGCTACGAATGTGCTTAGAGACAATGATGTCCGATGTACCGGATGAAACGTACAAGTATGCTATCCTACTCAAGCACCTGAAGGTGCCCAGAGCGCACAATATAGCGCTGGCATATTCCAACTCTACTACCCCATACACCGCGGCTCTAGTAGCCCTCGACCAACGTTATGGACGCATATGGGACTACGTGATACAGGAGATAAGAGACATTGACCGTCTCCCCCCAGCCAGAGACAACAGAGCATTAGATGACCTCTCTATCAAGGTACAGTCCCTGGTAGGGATGCTGGGGTCCCAAAAGGAAAAAGGGATATACGAACTGTACGCTAACTCTAATGTAGAGATAATATTAGAGAAGCTCCCTCCCGCCCGACAAGAGCGTTTTCGGCGGCAGAGAGACCACCGTGACCCCAACGGCCCAGAGGCATCCCTCCTAGACCTGTCTGAGTTCCTCGCCAGGGAGGTCAGCAGCTTACGACTGGACACGTTCGTATGGAGTGGACCAAGCCCAAGACCAGGACCTCTGGGATTAAATGATAACCGCCGGTCGGTGACCGTTATGCACCAAGCCGAATCAGTACCGCAGCACAAGAACCACAACACCCCCTCGACGAAAGAGGAGTGGAAGATTGAATGCCAGTACTGTGAAGGGGAACATCGGCTGTATCAATGCGACACTTTCGGGAAACTGACCACGGACGAGGTGAGTCAGTGGATCAAGGACCACCGCCGCTGCTTCCGCTGCGCGCGCAGCCATATGGCAGCTGAGTGCCGTTTGAAGAAGAAGTGCGGCAGGTGCGGCGGCACCCACTTGGAGGTCCTGCATGACATCAACAAGCGTCAGCCAGGACAACAGAGTGGGCCCGTCGCGGTAATGTACCATGCCGAGGCGGTGGCACCAGTACCGAAGAGCCACCAGACCGCCCCCTACTGTACCTACTGCGACGGCGGACACTGGATGGCACAGTGCACCGAATATAAGACACTGAACCCCGCCCAAGTTGACCAGTGGCGTGAGGCGGCCCAGGCGGGCGCCGCTTACCGCGCAGCACTGTGCGGGGCCCACCAACAAAGATTAACTAAACAAGGCAACCGGCCAACAGGAGTGCTCCACATAGACCAGCATAGCGGGACCCCCCGAGTGCTCATCAAAGTGGTCAGAGTGCTCCTGAGCTACGAGGACAAGGTCCTGGACACTTACGCCGTCCTGGACGACGGGTCTGAAAAGACTCTCCTCCTCGCTTCCGCAGCAGCCCAGTTGGGCCTGCGGGGTGCCAAAGGTACCATGACAATACGCACCATCAGAAGGGACCAGAAGACCATAAAAGGTGAGAAGGTCTCCTTCAAGATAGCAGCGGTGGACCAGCCCGAGAAGCAGTATAGTATAACCAACCAAAGTCTTCACCAGCCACGACATAGGCCTGTCCCAGTACACCTACCCCATCCCACAGTTGATGGCTAAGTATGGGCACCTACGTCAACTACCTATACCGCTTATCGACGGCGCCACACCGACCCTGCTCATCGGCTCCGACCACGCGGACCTCATTCTCCCAATTGAGGCGGCCCACATCGGACCCAAAAGATGCCCAGTCGCGGTTCAGACCCGACTGGGGTGGACGCTCCAGGGCCCCCTCTACGGACTTGACAGTCAACCCACGTCTACACGCTGCCTACACACAAAGGCGAGCGACACCGGCCACTCCCTCGTACAGCCCGTTGAGAGGCTATTGACATTAAGCGAGAGGCCTGTGAGAGAACCGTGGGCACAAGAGGGAGTGCGGAACTCCACCCCCCTCAGCTGCGCCCCAGACGTAGCTGACCTCGAACCCAGCACCCCGAGCGACTCCTTGATGGGGCGGCCGGAACCGGCCCCTCCTCAGACGGGGTACAGAGCAAACAAGAGAACCAGACGGAGGAGGTGGAGGCGCAGCCAAGCACAGATCAAAGCAGTCTCAGGCCCGCTTCCTCCTAACCCCCCTACCATCCCTTCCAGCCCGTTAGAAGCGGGTCAAGGACGGGGACAACTTAAAAGTGGACACAGTCGTCATGATTATCGACCAGTCACTACCCCGAGCTGCGTGGCCGGCCGGCCGCGTAAGCAAAGTGATCACTGGTGCCGACGGAAAGGTCAGAGCGGCAGAAGTGCTCGTCCAGGGGCGGACATACACCCGACCCGTGGCGAGGCTGATAGAGCTGCCAAGGCTCCCCGACTCGCTTAATGACGACCATGACCCCTGACTTTGTGAACTGCCCTACCCTCACAACGGACATTGAGTAATGGACAGTGCGGTTAATCTGTCTCTGCTTATCTAATTAGGTGCGGACTAATTAGGAGGCGGCTGTTACGAAGGATCAGATTAAACCGAATATATATATTTATTACTTGATATATATTGCATAGTATTTGTATATCGTCTGATATCCCTTGTGTATTCTTTGAACATATACACGGAATATCCCTTTACCTAGTACAGACCATAATATTTCGTTCTCCTATTGGATAGCGATCCACTAGGCGCCACTGCCATACCCCCAAGGTCTAGTTCAAAGTCACCGCCAAGGCTTGCCTGAACATGCCCGGTTCTGCGCAAGAATACGAGACAGAAATAAGGCTGGTACTAGATTATTCTCCGTACGTATAAATACGTCGCAGGTGGATACAGCAGCACTTAGCCTAAAGTCAAGTTAACCTAGAAACGCGTTACCCTCAAACGTAAAGCCTTCATCACGAGTCAACGACCAAGTGAAGTGAGCAACCGTGCATCTAAATAGAGCACTTATAACCGCGTGCGAATAGGATAGTAAAGTGTCAGAGCTTAGTGGAATAACGTCAAGTTCGACCTAGTTAATGTGAAGTACCGCGCACCGGAGAATCTACACCGGTGAATGCAGAGCCCTTTCCAGCTGGATTATTGCTTTGGTCCTGTGGCTGTTGGAGCGGAGGAGAATCGTCTACACCCACTACTGTGTGGGATTTACCCGTGAGGAACATCACTCGAGCCCGTCTCTAGGAGAGGCTGGCCGGCTTTCACCTATGCTGCACGCATACTTGGATTACAGCTGCTGCTTTCGTCTGCCGATCAAGGGAGTAATGTACCGACTCCCGTAGCTGGAGCTTATTGATTCCCCGTTGATCCAGAGTTTGCATTCGAACATTTCCTCCCCCTGCTGGCCTACAACCGGAGGGACCCTACTAGTATCTCCCGCTGCCCTACTAGTGTACCATAGATATAATTCCTATTGATACAGGTGGTATTTATTATCTCCTGCGTACTATTCTAATGGACTTACGCTCTTGACTTACTCACGCACATTCTTCGCCTTACAAGCGCAATTCATAGTTATCATTCTGTAACCTACCGTTGCTATAATAATAAATATTATTCTAACCAAGATTTGTTGTGGAACCGTGTCATTGTGGAGGTGTTCATATCATATACCTGTGTACTGTATGGCCAGTAGTAATGTACATAAGACAGTAGTGGTTTAATGATACCATACTTATTAATACAGTCAGGGAATTGTACCCCTCAGTTACAATAACCTTTACACTGGACCACCAACCACTTTAACATAACCTTTATACAGACACCACCACACTTTAACATAACATTTACACTGGACCACTTTAATATAACCTTTACACAGGACCACTGTAACTGAGGGGTACAATTCCCTGACTGTATTATATAAGTATGGTATCATTAAACCACTACTGTCTTATGTACATTACTACTGGCCATACAGTACACAGGTATATCAGATGAACACTTCCCACAATGACACGGTTCCACACAAAACTGGGTTATAATTATATTTATTAGCAGCAATGATAGTATATAACAATACTTTACGTAGGGTTGCGCTTATAAGGCGAAAGAATGTGCGTGAGTAAATCAATAACGTAAGTCCATTATCATATTACGCAGGAGATAATGAATACCACCTGTATCTTAGGAATTATATCTATGGTACACTAGTAAGGCAGCGGGAGATACTGGTAGGGTCCCTCCGGTTGTAGGCCAGCAAGGGGAGAGGATTTGTCGTTAGCAGAGTCTGGGTCAACGAAGAATAGGGAGACTCCAAGTACAGGAGACGGTGCAATAATCTCTTGATCCGCAGACGAATAACAGCTGTTCTCCGGCATGCAGCTCCGCATGGAAGAAAGCTAGCCAGCCTCAGGCTTCTTAGAGGCGGGCTCGACGTTGCTCCTCACAGGGTAAATCCCACACAATTGTGGGTGTAGACGATTCTCCGCTCCATCAGCTACAGGACCAAAGCAAATATAATCCAGCCGAAAAGGGCTATGTAGTCGTCGGGTAGGTTATCCAGTGTACATGTCCACACGGTCCTCGTCTAGGGCTCCTCGGGTGAAGGCGCCAGGGTAAGCTGCCCAGCCTGGATAAACACACTAGCTGGTACGAGGAAACGTTGGTGATGCTGGTCACTGTAGAACGGTAGCCGCACGATACACTATACATAAATAGACTATTACTGAATTAATAGAATAGGTCGAACTCGACGGTACAGCGTTAAACTCTGATACTTCAGTTATTAATTCGCACGCGGTCTCAATGCTCTATTTGGGGCCAAACAGGCCATACTTCACCGCACGTTGTATCGTGGGTGAGGCTTCAACTTATTGGGTAACTTAACTTCTGTATTCACCTGCGCCGTATTTATACGTTAGGTGAACAAACTAGTACCAGCCTTATTCCTGTCTCGTATTCTTGCACAGAGCCGTTCATGTCCAGGCATGTCTTTGACGGTGACTTTGAACTAGACCTTGGGGGTATGGCAGTGGCGCCTAAGGGACCGCTGTCCAATAGGAGAACGAAATATTATGGTCTGTACCAGGTAAAGGGATATTCCGTGTATATGTACAAGGAATACACAAGGGATATCAAACGATATACAAATATTATGCAATATATATCAAGTAGTAAATATATATATTCAGTTTAATCTGATCCTTCGTAACAGCCGCCTCCTAATTAGTCCCACCTAATTAGATAAGCAGAGACAGATTAACCGCACTGTCCACTACTCAATGTTCGTTGTGAGGGTAGGGCAGTTCACAAAGTCAGGGGGTCATGGTCGTCATCAAAAGTGTCGGGGAGCCTTGGCAACTCTATCAGCCTCGCCACGGGCCGGGTGTATGTCCGCCCTTGGACGAGCACTTCTGCCGCGCTGACCTTTCCGTCGGCACCAGTGATCACTTTGCTTACGCGGCCGGCCGGCCACATAGCTCGGGGTAGTGACTGGTCGATAATCATGACGACTGTTCCTTCTGTCAAATTGTCTCTTTCTTTCACCCATTTCTGGCGGGTCTGTAGAGACGGTAGATAGTGGAGGAGGAAACTGTTCCAAAACTTGTCAGCCAGTACTTGACTGTACCTCCACATTCTTCGGCCGTTCGCTTCTTCAGGCCTGTACACTGTCTGTGGTAGCGCGGGGTCCAGCCGCCCCATCAAGAGAGTGTTGGGGGTGACTGGGTCGACATCTGCTACATCACTTGAGACGTAACCGAGGGGCTTTGAGTTCAATACTCCCTCGATCTCCGTGAGGACTGTCGTGAGGACTTCTTCCGCCACGGTCTGGGCCCCAAGCACGGCGTACAGGGCTGTCTTTATTGAACGTACTTCTCGTTCCCAAGTTCCACCGAAGTGAGGTGCATTCGGGGGGTTAAACTGGAAATCAATCTGAGAGGGAGCGAGGTGGGTCTTAAGTTCTGGGCCCATAGCTTGGACGCTCTCTCTCAGCTCTCTTTCTCCGCCTTTGAAGTTTGTCCCGTGATCAGACAATAATATAGACGGTTTTCCTTTCCGCGCTGTAAATCTCCGGAAGGCCATAAGGAATGAGTCCGTACTCATGGTTGGAAGGAGTTCTATGTGTATCGCTCGGGTGGTCATGCATTTGAATACAATACCCCACCTCTTCTCCGTCCCTCTTCCTTTCTTCACATACAGCGGGCCGAAGCAGTCCATACCGGTGGAGTGAAAGGGCTTGTTGCCGAGTCGGAGGCGACAGGGGGGTAGGTCAGCCATCCTGGGTATACTGGGCTGTGCGACAGTCTAGACAGGTCCGCTGGAAGCGTCGTACTGCTTCTCTTCCTTGCAGTATCCAATAGCGACGTCTGATCTCAGCGAAGACTCTCTCTGCCCCAGCGTGGTGCACGTCCTCGTCGTATTTCTTTATGATGAGCTCTGTGACCTTGTGTCGGCTGTTGAGAACTATAGGGAACTTGACGTCATCCGTTAAGTCCGGGGCCCTTCTCAGACGACCACCCACTCTGATGAGATCATGGGCATCGCGCTCAGGGGCCAAGTGGAGCAGTCTGCTGTCTGACGGGACTGGCTTTGATCCCTGCAGACAGTCTAGCTCGTCGGGGAACGAGTCTCTTTGGGCTCGCTGTAGCAGAAGGAGTTCTGCTTCTTCGTAATTAGCTGCATTAATGTCAGTAGTGGAGGGAACCTCAGGGTGGTGCCACAGGAATGTCTTTAACTGCGCACTCTCAAGGGTGGGGCAGTCGTCTATGTTGGGGTCTGTGGGGACTGGTGTGTGCGTCAACCCACAGAACATAGATTTCTTCATCTCTGCCTCCTCTTGACTAGCCTCCCGTGGGGTGGGTTTAGGCCACTCTTCTTCCGGGAGCTTGAGGAACTCGGGACCGTCACTGTAGATATTGTGACGTGTGAGGTCATCCAGGGACATTCCCCGTGTGATGACGTCTGCTGGGTTCTGTTTTGTGTCCACGTACCGCCAGCATGCTGATTCTGTTAACTCTTGGATCTCTGTGATTCTGACTCCCACGAAGACCTTGTATCTACACGAATCGGACTGGATCCATGTGAGTACGGTCATGGAGTCTAACCACAGGATTGTTCTTTGCACCGGGATGGTGAGTTCACGTTGGATTAACGCGGCGAGTTGCGCTCCTACTAGGGCTGCGCAGAGCTCTAGACGCGGGATCGATTGTTGCTTGCGGGGGGCTATCCTTGAACGAGCCAGGATGAAGGCGGTATGTATTTCTCCTCCCTCCTCTCGGGCCCGCAAGTAGGCCACCGAACCGTAGGCTACTTCGGAGGCGTCGCTGAAGACGTGCAGGTCCATCTGGCACGTCTCCATCCGCACTGTGGGTGGGAAGTAGCTGCGGCGTATGTTGACACCTGGGAGCGAGTTGAGTTCTGTTTCCCACTCTCTCCATGTGGAAGCAAGGTGGTCGGGTATGGGGTCGTCCCAGCCCTGGTCCTTGTCCCACAGCTCTCGCACAATCATTTTTGCCCTGGTGGTGTAAGGTAGAATACATCCCAACGGGTCATATTGTCTGGCGAGTGTTCTGTATACACTCCGTCTGGTGGTCGGTAGTGAAATCGACCTTCCCTGCTCCTTGGTCAGGGGTGTGTGTCTATAATGGAGCGAGTCTGTTTTGAAGCGCCAGACTAGTCCTAATGTCATTTCTTGGGCTTCCCCTGGGATGGTCGCCATCCAGGTCTCGCTGCTTGCTGCCTTGTTCTCTGGGGAGAGGCTGCGCAGTACTTGAGGGTCGCTGCTGGCCCACTGCCGGAGATCAAAGCCGCCTTTGATCAGGGAGGCGCGGAACTTGAGTAGGAGGGCCTCGGCCTCTTCTGGCGTCGAGACGCTTTGCAGACAGTTGTCCACGTAGAAACTCTTCTCTACACTTTGTCGGACCTCCTCGTCAGCTGCTGGGTCCTCTGCGACATGTTTTTGCAGTGCGAACGTAGCACAGCATGGGCTGCATGTGGTTCCGAAAGGGAGGACTTCCCATTGATAGATGGATGGTTGCTCATCCCCGATCCTCTCGCTCCATAAGAACCGCAGCAGGGGCTTGTCCTCTTCCACTAGTCGCACCTGCAGGAACATCCCTTTGATGTCGCCGCTGATGGCCACCTTGTTTTGGCGGAAACGTAGCAACACGCCTAGTAGAGAGGGGCCGAGTGTTGGACCGGGCAAGAGTTCTTTATTCAGATTTGGTAGCTGCAGTTAAACACAATACGATCCTTGCCGTTGTGGTGGACCTTGTGGTGGGGCACGTACCATGATTCGGTCGTCTGATCGGCCTCTTGAATGTCAATTTTATTTATGTGTCCCGCTGTGATTAGCTTGTCAATCTCAGCGCGGTACACAGTGGCTTGAGCGGGGTCTCTGGCTAGGTGCCGCTCGGTGTTCAGTAGATATTGCTCCGCCGCTTCTTTTGAGGCGTGGAAGGTGGGCATACCCTCTCACCTCAAGAGTGGAGTTGCGTATCTCATCACTCCATTGACCTCGACTCTCTTTGTCCTCTGCTCGAGGAGGGCTATGGCATAAATGTCTTCCTTGGAACGAATGTGTTTCTTTTCGTTCTTAAAGGGCATTGTCTCTAGTGTCCATAGCCTCTCGACGTGCTGTAAGAGGGTGGTGTCTTCTTCTGTCATTCGGGAGTGGAGGCAGCGAGTGGCTGCTGGTCGGTTGGGAGACCTGGAGAGGGGGCCTTGTAGTGTCCATCCTAGGCGGGTCTCGACTGCTGCTGGACAGCCTCTGGGCCCGATGTGGACCCGGTCCGTTGGGACGATGAGGTGTGCGTGGTCGGATCCTATGAGCAGGGTCGGGGTGGCGCCGTCGATGAGCGGTATAGGTAGTTGACGCAGGTGCACGTATTTTTCCATCAGCTTGGAGATGGGGTAGGTGTACCGCGACAGGCCTATGTCTTGGCTGGTGAAAGCGTTAGTGATCCTATACCGCCTCTCTGGCTGCCCGCTTGCTGCGATAGTGAAGGAGACGTTTTCACCCTTTATTGTCTTCAGGTCTCTTCTTATAGTACGAATTGTCAGCGTTTCTTCGCTCCCCCGCAGACCCAGCTGGGCTGCAGCGGATGCAAGGAGGAGAGTCTTTTCTGACCCGTCGTCAAGGACGGCGTAAGTGTCCATGACCTTGTCCTCGTAGCTTAATGTCACTCGGACCACTTTCAAGAGCACTCGGGAGCTCCCGCTGCTGGCGGGGTCAATATACATGACGCTTACTCTGGTGCTGCTTGGGGGTGCGAGTTTCTTCCTGTTGCTGTCATGCAAGACGTCCAAGTGGGCGCCGTCACACCGGCTGCACCTCTTCTTCAAGCGGCACTCGGCTGCCATATGGCTGCGCGCACAGCGGTAACAGCGGCGGTTGGACTTTATCCATTGACTCACCTCGTCGGCGGTCATCTTCTTGAAAGTGTCACATTGTGACAGCCAATGTTCTTTCTCGCAGTACTGGCATACAATCTTCCACTTCTCTTTCGTCGAGGGGGTGTTGTGGTTCTTGTTCCGCGGTACTGATTCGGCTTGGTGCATGACGGTCACCAGCCTGCGGTTATCGTTGGATCTCCGAGGTCCATCTCTGGGGCTTGGTCCACTCCGCACGAACGTATCCAGTCGTAGGCTGCTGACTTCTCTCGCGAGGAAGTCGGCCAGGTCTAGGAGGGATGGCTCGGGACCGTCGGGATCACGGTGGTCTCTTTGCCGCCTGAAGCGCTCTTGTCGGGCTGGAGGGAGCTTCTCTAATATCCTTTCTACATTAGAGTTAGCATACAGTTCGTTTCTACCTTTTTCCTTTTGGGACCCCAGCATCCCTACCAGGGATTGTACCTTGATAGAGAGGTCATCCAATGAGCGATTGTCTGTGGCTGGGGGGAGACGGTCAATATTCCTTATCTCTTGTATCACATAGTCCCATATGCGTCCATAACGCTGGTCGAGGGCTACTAGAGCCGCGGTGTATGGGGTACTTGAGTTGGAATATGCCAGCGCTATATTATGCGCTCTGGGCACCTTCAGGTGCTTGAGGAGGATAGCATATTTGTACGACTCATCAGGGATGTCGGACATCATAGTCTCTAAGCACATCCGTAATTCCGTGTACTGTGCTCTGTCCTCGTGCGTAAAATCCGGGAACGTCGGTGTGCCAAGGTACGATGCCATGGATGGCTGGCACATCGGTGAGCGTTGGGGGAGAGGCCTCCTGGGCGAGTCTCCCCGTACGTGTCGTCGTGGGCTGGTACTTGGTGGGTACCAAAGCCCGGGTACCCAGGTGCTGTTCCTCGGGGCTGGCTGTGCGTCAAACTCACCCCTGAGTTGAGTCGGGGGTCTGTAGCGCAGGGCCTCGGGGGTAAAGTCTGGGCTGTACTGGACCTCCTGGTCCTGTGGAGTACGATGCTGCTGGTGGGCTTGACCTTCCTCCTCTTCCTCTTCCTCTGCTGGGCTTGGGCTGCGTCGCGCTGTGCATTGGCGGCGGCGCGCTGTGCATCGGCGGCGGCGCGCTGGGCATCGGCACGGTCTCTTTCAATATTCTCTTCCGTCTGGAGGCGTCTGGTCTCCAGGCGTATGCGGTCGTCTTCACTCCTTTGCTGCGCCTGGAAGCGCTCTCGCTGGGTTGCAGAGTGTTCGCATTCACTAAGGGCTTGCGCTTGGAGTTGCGCGTGAAGGCGCTCTCTTTGGTCTGCAGATTGTTCGCGCTCACTCAGTTGTTGAGCCTGCAGGCGTTCTCTTTCCAGGGTAGAGTGTTCGCGCTCACTTAGCTGTTGCGCCCGGAGGCGCTCTTGTTCCATGGAAGAATGTTCGCGCTCGCTAAGCGTCTGTGCTTGGAGTCGATCGCGTTCAGTGGAGGCTGCCAGGGTGGCGATGAATGCCTGCGCCAGCATCTTGTCCGCCTCGCTGGCGGAAGACACTGATGGAGGTGATCGGCTTCTGACAGTGCTCGTTGGAGATCCGTTCTCCTGGCGCGCTCCGAGGAGGTCTATCTCCTGGGCGCGCTTCTCTTCTGGTAATGGGTCGGGTTCCGTCCCTGGAGCGCTTTCTTTATCCTGGAGCTCTCCGGGGACCGTCCCGTTGACGTTGTCGGGGGGTATAGTCATGTCATGTCCCTCCGGGTCCCCCCCGTGAGCTTGGTCAGTTACGTTAGAACCCACTAGGGTCTCTACTGGCAAGGTCGCCTGGTCGGTAGGGTTTGACATGCTTTTACTATCCGCTTTTCCCGCATTTAACGTCTGTATAAAGCTAGGTATTAGACTGGCAGCGTAGTCCTCTAGGTAAGGAGGTGGCTGACGTCTGCGCTGCGGGCGTTCTAGCTTAGGAGAGCCGTTTGTGGAGTGTTCACCGCTGGCCATGGTTAATATCAATATTATATTTAGATATTACACTGATATTCCTCCGGCTCGAAGGACCAATTGTAA
Source organism: Notolepis coatsorum (assembly GCF_963971535.1). Classification (NCBI taxonomy): domain Eukaryota; kingdom Metazoa; phylum Chordata; class Actinopteri; order Aulopiformes; family Paralepididae; genus Notolepis; species Notolepis coatsorum. The sequence continues at coordinate 103,139,065 of NC_140175.1, forward strand.
CTGAGGGGTACAATTCCCTGACTGTATTGAGAGTATGGTATCATTAAACCACTACTTAGTTATGTACTTTAATTACTGGCCATACAGTACACGGTATATCTGGTGAACACCCACACAAGAATACGGCTTGACAAAGAAAGTTCTATTTAGAGGTATTTATTATTAGAGCAGCAACAATAGGTTACAAATTGAGAATTATGAATTGCGCTTATATGGCGAAGAACACTTAAGTAGGTCAAGAGCGTAAGTCCATGAGCATAATAAGATGGGTATAACTGACGCCACCTGTAGCATAAGAATTACATAAGGCACACTCGTAGTCAGCTGGAGATACTAAGGGGTTCTCTCCGGTTGTAAGCCAGCAGGGGAGAGGAATGTTCGGGAGCAAAAGTCTGGATCAACGAGGAATAAAGAGACTCCAGATACAGGAGCCAGTGCAATAATCCTTTGGTCCGTAGACAAAGCAACAGCTATACTCCAGTATGCAAGACAGCATGGATGAAAGCTAGCCAGCCTCTGTGGTCCTAGAGGCAGGCTCGATGGTGCTCCTCACAGGGTAGATCCCACACAGCAGTGGGGTAGACGGTTCTCTGCTCCAGCAGCCACAGTACCAAAGCAATATAATCCAGCCGGAAAAGGCTCTGCATTCGCCGGTGTAGGTTCTCCGGTGTACATATCCAACGGTTCTCGTCTAGGACTCCTCGGATGGCGGCACGAGTTTAGGCCGCCCAGCCTGGATAAGTGCACTAGCTAGAGTACGACGAACCGGTGGTAATGCTGGTCACTGTAGAACGGTAGCCGCACGATACACTATAAATAATAGACTATTACTTTACAATAGAATAAGTCGAACTCGACGATACAGCGTTAAACTCTGACACTTTAGCTATCTATTCGCATGCGGTTCTCAAGGCTCTATTTAGGGGCAAAAGGGGCCCACTTCACGGCACGTTGTATCGTGGTGAAGGCTTCAACGTTTTGGTCTAAGTGCTTCTGTATCCACCTGCGACGTATTTATACGTAAGGTGAATAATCTAGTGCCAACCTCAGTTCTGTCTCGTATTACTGCGCAAACCTGGACATGTTGAGACATGTCTTAGCGGTAGCTTTGAACTTGCCATTGGGGGTATGGCCGTTGGCGCCTAGGGGTCGCTGTCCAATAGGAGAACGAATATTATGGTCTGGCCTGTACCTAGGTAAAGGGATATTCCGTGTATATATACAAAGAATATACAAGGGATATCAGACGATATACAAATATTATACAATATATCTCAAGTAATAAATATATATATTCGGTTTAATCTGACCCTTTGTAACACTGTCCATTGGGACCAACTCAAGCCTTGTACCTTTCGCAGTTCTGACAGGGAAGGGCGTGCGCAGGTCCCCCGGAGGACTTATGAACATTCACAGAGCTCTTCCGAGTCTGACGAAGGACACGTCGTTTATCGTCCTCGGGACCCGTCTCCCAGAGTGTGCACTCCGCCCAGGGCCCCTCGGGTGGTTGCCGGGGTCATGCCCAACACTGGGGAAGGGGTGGGTTTGGACTCACAGGGTGGGGACGGAACAGACGGGGGAGGGGAAGCCGATTCAGGCGAACGACCTGTAGTCCAAGAGGACGAGGCCGCTGCCAACAACTTGTCGGTGGGAACGGACAATTCAGACACAGGGTCTGAAAGGGGGGGGGTCGGACCACTTCGGCCACAGAGGAGTACTAGAGGTTGTTTGCCTGCCAGGTATCGTCACGACTATGTACTCAAGAGTGTGTTCTGTGAACAGTGTTTGCGAATTGTGAAAAGTTGTGCGAAATTGTTGGTCTAAGGACTGTGTTGAATGTATGCGATGTCCGATGGAGTAACTCTACTAAACAGGGAGTTGTGTAACTTGCCTTGGGACTTGGCAAGTTTAAAGTGGGGGGAAATGTAGACACATGGATGTGTCTGACGTCATCCTAACAAATATTGTTGGCATGACGTGGTTTATTTTTATTCGTGTTGCTCTGGACTCAGAGACCTGGCAGAGGACTACCGCCAGGGGAGCTGGTGGGAGGTGGTTGGCAACAGGTGGAAGGAGCGAAGAAGCGGAGATCAAGGAGGAGTCTGCGGGCAGAATCCTTCTCTTCGCTGAAATCCACGGATGGGAGCAGACGTGTTAGCGGAGAGCCATACACCTGGATAACACGCGGACTTCCATGTGCATGAACCCAGCGTGAAGAAGTGACGTTGTGCGCCGCAAGGTTAGCTTCAGTACAGTGAGTAGGGGCGAAAGACACAGAGGACGGCAAGCAGACGGCCGGAGACGTCGACCAGCGTTGCGTATATGTGTGTAGTTGGAACGTTTAAGTCTAGCCACACCGGCTAGTTAGCTTAGCTTCAGTTAGGACTAGCCCTGTTAGCTCCTCTCGTCGCCTCACGTCGACTCGCCTTCTCTGCTGCAGTGCATCGGACGTCGAGAGCATCACCTCCTCCATCTTCTCCCCGCCAGACCACCCCTGCCTATTCCCCGCCAGACCACCCCTGCCTATTCCCCGCCAGACCACCCTGCCTTCGTGTCTCACAGGTGACAGTAGATCAGGACCTTGACGGCCGAACACGCACCGGCTTTGTGTGGAGTACATGCTCGCTTCGAGTGAAGGGACTAGTACATAAACGGCCACCATGTTTCCTGAGCAGCGACCAGGCGCTACATCTTTTGTTGTTGTGGGGTAATGCCGGATTAGATTTAGGGACTTTTATTTCTAAAGTGTGGGCCCCACTTATTTTGGTTGCGTGTGTATATTGTGTTGCGTGTGTATATTGTGTTGCAGCACCTATAGGCGACAGGTGTTTTTCCATGTAGCTCGTTTGAGCATGTGTGCTAATCTCAACAGATTGGGTACTGCAGAGGGTTAACCCTTAAAGTGATTGTGTGCCAACGTTAACCCTTAAAGTGATTTTGTGCCAATGTTAACCCTTAAAGTGATTGTGTGCCAGCGTTAACCCTTAGGGGTATAGTATTAACAGTGTTACATGTTGTGCAGTAATTCCCAGTAAAAGGAGAGGCGAGTAACTGGCTTCACTGTGTGTGTGAATTAATTACCGTCTAACCCCTTTTATTATTATTATTATTATTATTATTATTATTATTATTATTATTATTATTATTATTATTATTATTATTATTATTATTATTATTATTATTATTATTATTATTATTATTATTATTATCATTTTCCTCTAACATCTTTTGATCAACTGCGTATGTGTAATTGGGGAAGGTGCTCATTACAGGTCTCCAACAGTCAGCAAGGTACGGTACTGCTTTGGGGAAGAATCATACCATCCACCACTACTGCCACCGGGTGTGAGGGGGTGTGGGACGTACTAGGGGTAGTGTGGGTGTTTAGGGGTTGCTGTGCATCGCCCTGGAGGGTGAGAAGGACCAGTATACATCACCTAGGTTAGTAAATCCTAGGCCCCATCCGCCCCATTTGCTAAACCCGAATCTAGTACCCTTACACTGCAGTCGGGGGCCCAGCCGGACTCAGCTCTGCCGGGTTCCCACTACCTGGTGACAGTATAAATTCACCCTCATTAAGTAGGGATAATCCACCCTATTACACAAATAAAGCACAGTCTCGACGGAGCCCACAGAGAGGCGGCCGGACAGTGTGGCGCCATATGTGTGTTCATATGGAATGTACGGCTATACGATGTGTGTGTGTGTGTGTGTGTTGATGTCCCAATGTGTATGTGTGTGTGTGTGTGTGTGTGTGTGTGTGTGTGTGTGTGTGTGTGTGTGTGTGTGTGTGTGTGTGTGTGTGTGTGTGTGTGTGTGTGTGTGTGTGTGTGTGTGTGTGTGTGTGTGTGTGTATGTGTGTATGTGTGTGTTGCTCTGCACCTTCTACTTAAATCCTGACCTAAATGTTTTCTCATAGACTATTTCAAGGTCTGTGATAAAACGGGGCAGCAGGCCCACAAGCTGTTTCACTTTAGGCTTTGAATACGTTCTCCTAATGGAGCAGCCCCGGCAGGGGTTAAACCTTATAGGAAAGGACCGTGACTCCCAAGACTATAAAATAGACTAAAATCCCACTTTCCTCTCTCTTTAAAATGACCAAATGAATGGTGTAAGTGATTGAATGTTCCACTATTTATCTTCTAGGTAAATAGGCTCATTATTTAGAAGGCACTGTGCAAAACCCACACACAGCCAACCAAGCCCTGGGTCTGGGGCACATAAAGATGTCAAGGCACCTGACACAGGCACCGTGTGTGTGTGTGTGTGTGTGTGTGTGTGTGTGTGTGTGTGTGTGTGTGTGTGTGTGTGTGTGTGTGTGTGTGTGTGTGTGTGTGTGTGTGTGTGTGTGTGTGTGTGTGTGTGTGTGTGTGTGTGTGTGTGTGTGCGTGTGTGCGCGTGTGTGCGTGTGTGTGTGTGTGTGTGTGTGTGTGTGTGTGTGTGTGTGTGTGTGTGTGCGTGTGCGTGTGTGTGCGTGCGTGTGTCTGTGTGTGTGTGTCTGTGTGTGTGTGTGTGTGTGTAGGTGTGTGTGTGTAGGTGTGTGTAGGTGTGTGTGTGTGTGTGTAGCCTAGTCCAGGATTTTCCAACTTGTTTGTTTAGCAGAGCTACTCCTGAAAGCTAAGAGCTTTCATTATTTTTGTCTTTTTCATGGCTTCGCACTATGGGAATACACTCAGTGCCTAATGCGCGTCAACTGAAAACTTCTCACATGCACCTTTCACCTGCCCGACCACGCCCACCTCCGGCCAGCATATAGCCCAGGTGTGGTGATCAGCTCCCCCTTCCTCATTGTTCAATGAAACATTTTGTGCTCACAGGCCTTCGGCAGTTGAAACGGGAATTTAGTTACTTAGTTAGGTGAGAGATGTAAGGATATTCCACCGACGTCCTTTTTTCAGGACTTCCCCGGCGCGTTCGGAAAAGGAAGTGCTTGGGACCGCTGCTCCTATGGAGTTTTCCTGGCAGACCGGCAGTTCTTCGTCGGAGGACTGCTGGTCTGCTGTGGCGCGGTCGGTGGAAGGCTTCGAGCCCTGGCGTGTTGCCTTCCGAATGTTTTTTACCCCTGCACGGAGGGTTAATTGCAGGCTCGACGTGGCGGAACGCGTCTCCAAGAGAGGCACGTCAGAGGGAATCCCCGACAAACAGGAGGGTTCCCTGGGTCCAGCCCCCGCCAGGTACGGGGGGAGCAGCACGCGACATAGCAGAGACAGTGTCTGAAAAAGAGGCGCGTGACCAGCGGCAGGTGTACATCAACAGGTGCGTGCAACACTACTCCTCACCTTCAAAGCCCTCCACAGCCTGGCCCCCCCCTACCTGACTGATCTCCTTCTCCCCTACCGCCCCACCCGTTCCCTCCGGTCCTCCTCCACTGCCTCCCTCACTGTCCCGACATCCAAGCTTAAAAACTTCGGAGATCGGGCCTTCTCCCGCACTGCACCCCGACTCTAGAACTCCCTCCCCCAGTCCATCAGAGACTCCCCTACACTCTCCACCTTCAAAGCTCGCCTCAAAACCCACCTGTTCTCCCTTGCCTTCAACCCCCCCCCACCCCTAAACCCCCCCCTCCAACCTGATTGATATGTCTTCAGTCTTTTTTTTGTGCCATCAGGCTGTCTCCCCCGTTCCCCCCATGGTCTCATGTTCCTTTTGTTTTTGTTTCTTTGTTGTTTTGTTTTTGTTTCTTTGCTTTCGTTTCTTTGTTTGTACCACTGCTCCCGACTACTGTCAGCGACTTCGGGTTATTGAGAAGCGCTATATAAATTAAATGAATTATTATTATAATTATTGTGCTTGTTTTAACCCTGTGGTGTGTGTCCTTTCTCTTTTGAGTGAATGGACCCCCCCCCCCGTCATTTCCTGCTGTGTTTTCTTAGCCATTATTATTCTACTGGCTTGGTGCTCTGTGTTTTTCTTTGTGTCCGCGGATCTTGGCCAGGTCTCCCTTGCAAAAGAGATCTTGTATCTCAATGGGACTTCCTGGTTAAATAAAGGTTAAATAAAAAAAAAAAAAAAAAAATATATATATATAGATATATATATAGATATTAGTGATGCTCGATATTGGCTTTTTTACCGATACCGATATTCCGATATTGTCCAACTCTTAATTTCCGATACCGATATCAACCGATATCAACCGATACCGATCTTTCACTGGATATATATATATAACAAATATTGTTATTGTTTATTATTTTTTTAAACCGATACCGATATTTTCCGATATCACATTTTACTGCCGATATCGGCCGATAATATCGGTCGGCCGATAATATCGGACATCCCTAATAGATATATATATGTATATGGTGTATTGTGAATGAGGTACACTCACCACATGGGCTATATGCTGGCCGGAGGTGGGCGTGGTCGGGCAGGTGAAAGGTGCATGTGAGAAGTTTTCAGTTGACGCGCATTAGCCGCTGAGTGTATTCCCATAGTGCGAAGCAGACAGCTACGCCAATCATATAACTAGGGTTATAGGATAACCTTCGTTATGTAAACAGCAAACATGGTATTCTGCCAATCAGAGCAGGCAGCAAAGAAGTTGGCCTAACCATGTAGTATCGGATATTATTAATATTATAATATATCAGATAACATAACAGCAGATAACATCAGATAACCATGTAGTATCAGATAACATAACAGATATAACATCAGATAACCATGTAGTATCGGATATTATAATATATCAGATAACATAACAGCAGATAACATCAGATAACATAACAGCAGATAACATAACAGATATAACATCAGATAACCATGTAGTATCGGATAACATAACAGATATAACATCAGATAACGATGTAGTATCAGATAACATAACAGATATAACATCAGATAGCAATGTAGTATCAGATAACATAACAGATATAACATCAGATAACCATGTAGTATCAGATAACATAACAGCAGATAACATCAGATAACCATGTAGTATCGGACATAACAGCAGATAACATCAGATATATTAGCAGAGCCAAGTTCTTCCTGCTGCCCCACGCTTTTATTAAGGTATGAGCAGGCTAAACACCTTTTTTGTTGGTAAATCTATTCCATCATTTCCGACCTACAACTCTTGTTGTGTAGAGTCTGTAGACGACACGTACTTGATGTGGTGGGCGCTAACCGCTAACGTTACATTTGAAAATGTGTTGGCTCTGCTAATATATCGTGCTTCCATTCAAACAGACGGCAACAAACATGAAGTCAAGTCTCACTTGCGTGAGACTTCCGTCTACACCAGGGGTAGGCAACCCTAGGCACGCGTGCCTGCATAGGCACGCGGGGGCATTTTCATAGGCACAGGGGGCAGCATTAAAAAAATTAAAAAATTTACTTAAAAAACATTTATTATGAAATATTTTGCACTGTTGTCGCATTTATCTTGTTTTTTTTGTATTTTATATATATATTTTTTTTTAAACATAACATAAAATTAGACATACAAGCATTAACAGTAAACATCCAATGAAATCACCATTTAAATAGATGTAGTATACGAGTAGTATAGTATAGTATCGCATTTATCTTGTTGAAATCCTCCCACAGGTTCTTTTTACTATACCACATATTTAATTGAGACCCTTTATTTGTTTATTATTTCAATTTAGCTGGAAATACATTGCTACATCATTCAGTAACATTTGCAGAGCCTTATAACAAAAACATTACGGTCACCATTGTGACCAGTGGGATTAATCAACAAATGTTATTATTTATTTTTCTATTTCATTGAACATTGCACATGTTAAAAGCCATTTTTTTTACTCAAAATGTGAGTATTACCAAGTCAACTTGTGTTCTTTAAAACAATGACAATAAACATAGTTTTATTAGGTTGAAATAATGTGGTTGTGTACTTATTTTTCTGTTAACTTATTATGGATTGAAAACTGAAAACCTTAATGCACAGTAACTGAACTCAATATTTTTAAGTTCTGGTAACTTATTATTATAAATTATTTTACAGTGTAGTCTTGCGATCAATCAAAACTTATTTACACGATATACCTCACATTCACCCTCCATTCACATCCTGGTGTTCTCCTGGTGTTCTCTATTAGGCCTGTAGGTGGAGCTATGACAGCACACGTACAGTACACACACCGATGTTGTGTGATGTGTCCAAAAATGAATGGGCAAATGTGAGTGAAATGGTCGCACTGTATGCAGCTGTTTGTCTGCATTGTATCCCCCCCCCAACTCAGATTTAGGGTTGATACAGCCATCATAATAATATTGTTAATAATAACAATAACAATAATGATGTAATAATGTAAAAATTATCATTAAAAAGACCTGATTATGAGAAAAAAAAATTACGATGCATGGAATATTGTTGAGGCACACTATAGTTACAACTATATTTCAAACAGGCACTCCATGTCAAAAAGGTTGCTGACCCCTGGTCTACACCCTGGCCAGGGTACTCCTGGGTCCTAGTGCCCACCATGTTACACTATGTCATGCACATGTATTTTATATGTTAACACTTTAACTGCCGGAAGACGCTTTTAGGCGTCCTTCCCCACCATGCTCAAGTTGCCGAAGACGCCGTAACTCGTCTTTGATATCAATATTTCAAAAATCTGTGATCGGATTCATATTTCCTTTCCAGGGCCCTGAGACACAAGTGTGATCTCCTCTCAATCCTCTAGCGGTTCAAGACCGCCATCTGGTGGCCGATCGGCAGATCGAAAAAACGGATGTTACCTTTAACCCGGTAGGACTCACTCCATATGGGGTCCGGGCACTCGCTAGTGTTAGAGAGACTCAGTCTTCACACAGTGAACATCGATCTCTGCAAATAACTCAAAAAAACAACATGATTTGGACGTATATATTATTATACAACCTGGAAATGGACCGGATATTTCTATATCCCATAATAGGAAAATGTCTGTTCCACGCTCATCGCCCAACGGCGCGAGGAAGATACGGTAAGATTCAGCGTTATTTTTCAATGTGTACGATACTAACTGCTATGATGAACATTTGACCCACATTAGATGAATGGTATAACGCTGCCCACGGAATTATAAACGCCCCCTCGGCCATCCGGTCAACATCAGATTACGTGTAGTAACTTCCAGAAGTCCGTCCAGTTGGATTTTTTTATATCGCGCCGATTGCTATCAAACTGTATTTGATCATCAATATAATGCATTTGGGGCTATAAATCACGTTCTGGAGAAAGCTGCAGAAAGAGATGAAAACATACTTATACTTTAGATCATATTTTAGTATGAATATGTGAATGAAAAAGTTTAACGTTCATACACCCTGAACAATACATATAGGACATTGAATGGGCCCTAATAATGGCAATTTAGCAATAGAATTTAAAAAGTTATAGCCCTGCAAAGAAGGGGAACTTCTACATAGACAAATAGAGCTGGCAACCTATGGTATATCATGAATTTAGCCTTAGGCAATCAAAGTGTTAATAAAATTGCATTTATCTATAGTCCTAATTCTGTCACTGTTTGATGTCACAAAGAAGGGTGTATCCGAAAGCTGTCTACAACATTTGTAACAGGTGATGAAAAAGTTAACAAATAATTAACTATTAGACATTTGTTAATGATGAATAGGCTTCACTTCAGATTAGGGCACACAATAGCATCTGCAAATGATTTATAGATGTTTTATGAATGTCTTAACAAATCATTTGTTGAACATGAACAAATAAATGGAGGTACAGTATAGTTGTTTTTTCATATCCATTTTTCAAAGCATCTACAAATGTGTTACTACACATTAAACAACATTATGTAATGATGAACAAATCAAGTACAAACAATGTTGATAATGAGTTATAAATAATGTAGAACTAATTTGTAAATGTTATACAAATATAGTTATAAATAATGATTTAATAATAATTTACGAATGTATATAAATGATTCATGATTCATGATTAGTTCATTATCTACAAATACCTTATAAAGGTCTTATAACTTTGCAAAGTTATAAGTTGTGCAAAAAAAAAGTTAATAAAAAAACTTTTTTATGAGGCACAAAAGGGCAGGTGCTCGAGCACCCTTTGGGCTCTATGTGTGCACGTCCAAATCTACCTTCCTTTAAAGGTAAAGTGGAAGGATTGTCTTGAACCTCTGCTAGCTGCTCTTACCGACGTTACGACTTGGATGGACCTAAACGTCCTCAATCTTAATGACGGTAAGACAGAGGTTATCATCTGGACTGTTTAAAAAACTCTGCTGGTGTTTTAGGGCCCCTCGATGCCAAAAGAAAACGCTCTTTTATCAAAAGCTTTGGTCTCACTTTTGATACCTGTTTTCATTGGCGTTTTGAGGCTTGGTAAGCCATACATCCCGGTCGTATCGTGATTGTTTTAATGTATTGTAGCTTTTGATTTTGTGTATACTGTATTTTGTATTTTTTGTATTTCTCTGTTTTTATATATATATATATATTTTTTTAACTTTATTTTTTAGCGTTTATCGCTTTTCTGGTCAAGCATGACCGACAGTTGTAGGCTGAAACGGGAGAGAGAGCAGGGGGAGACATTCGGCAAATGACGGCGAGTCCGGGAATCGAACTCGGAGTCAACCAGATCCGTGACGCAGCACGGAGTTCCGCGACGCAGCGCGGTAACATGGTGTGCTACTGGAGCACCCCTGTTTTTATATTTTAAAGCACTTTGGTGCAACTTCGGTTGGTTTTAAATGTGCTATATAAATAAAGTTGACCTTATAATAATAATAATAATAATAATAATAATAAATTGGATTTGAAGAGAGAAGCGCCTTTCTCAGACTCAAGGACACTGTACAAGGAGAGAGAAGCTATATAAAAGAAAGCGTAAATAAAAATTAATTTAATTTTTTTAATTTCTTTAATGACCACCCAGCCAGGCTGGTGGAATTTGGTTTCAGTGCATAGCATAGCAGTTCCAACATAAAACATAGAACATATAACATCACTTACAACGTACATAAAAGAAAACACAATTACATAGATTACAGTTCAGAGTTGTCCATGTCAGCAGAGGTAAGGGGGGTTGCGGGGATGTTTTGGTGGTCAGGGATCTGTAGCGCCTCCCGGAGGGCAGCAGCTGGAAGATGTGGTGTGCTGGGTGAGTGGGGTCAGAGATGATTTTTCTGGCTCTCCTGATTGTGATTTGGCGGTGGAGTGATTCGAGAGAAGGGAGGGGGGTGCAGATTATTTTTGAGGATTTATTGATGATTCTTTGTAGTTTGTTTTTCGAGTAAGTGTCCAGATTGCTGTACCAAACAGTTATGGAGAAGGTGAGGATGCTTTGTATAATGGCCTGGTAGAAACGGAGCAGGAGATGTTTTTTGACTCTGTATTTCTTGAGCTGGTGGAGGAAATTAGGGGGGGGAAATGATGAATATATGTGTATAGTAACAACAGGAAAAAAACAAATAAGATAAAAAAGCAAGGTGCTGTCCAATTTGATGAAGTGGTAACAAGAAAGTTAACAAAAACTAAAAAAAAAAAAAAAAAAAAAAAAAAAAAACAGCAAAAATAACGGGATCTGTGGCTTAAAAGAAAAGAGTCAGGGGGTGGGCTACTTGGGAGCAGGGCCGTGTTGCGTGAAGGCAAGTGTGAACAGGTGTGTTTTTAGGTGTGTTTTGAAGAGGTTGATGGTGTCACAGCCTGGGGGCAGCTACAGAGAAAGCTCAAGGCCTTGACCTTGACCTGTGCAATGTATATTACTATTGCACTTTACTGTTACATTTGGACTCTGGTTGGATGCCAAACTTTGTACTGTACTCGTTGTACTGTGCTTGTGCTGTATGATGACAATACATTTGAATACAATAGAATATAAGTACTTAATCCATAGGGAAATTTAGCACCACAGATCCCTCACAATAAACATTTAGGTTCACATCTCCCCAGTCCTTGTCTCTCTCCATTGGCTCCCAGTGAGGAAGAGACTCAAATTCAAAACCGTGTTGTTCGTTTACAAAGCCCTCAATGATCTCACCCCGGCCTACATTGAGGAACTCTTGGTCCAACCCGTCAGCTCCAGGTCCCTCGGGCCAAACTGGTGACAAAGGGTTTCCGGGCCTTTGCAGCCGATGGCGCCGACACTGTGGAATAAGCTCCCTCTCAACATCAAGTCTGCCAACACCGTACAGACCTTCAAGGCCTCGCTTAAAACCCACCTTTCGCTCTGGATGATCACTGAGTTACTTTGCTGTTGTGTTGTGTGTCTGAGGTGTTCTTACAGTATGTTCTCTGTCTGTCCGTCTGCCTGGTTCCCTGCCATTTATTCATATTATTCCCCCCCCGGGCTGCGCCCCGGACCCATGTAAAAATTGGCTGGGGGGCGCATTATAAATGAAAATATCATAATCTAGGGATGCTCGATATTGGCTTTTTTACCGATACCGATATACCGATATTGTCCAACTCTTAATTTCCGATACCGATATCAACCGATACCGATATATGCAGGGTTTCCCCCCCCCAAAAAAACGGAATAATTTCAGGTAATTTATACATATCTCTTGTCGTGTATTTAACACAACATTATGCATACTTTGACAATCAATAAAATAATAATTTGTTCTTACTTGCTTGCCTGGGTAAATAAAGGTAAAATAAATGTAAAAAATAAATATATATATATATTTTTTTTTTTAAACCGATACCGATATTTTCCGATATCACATTTTTATGCCAATATCGGCCGATAATATCGGACATCCCTAATCATATCATATCATATCATAGGTAGTAAAAAATCGAGAATAAGAATAGGAATACACAGTCAAAGATATACATTCTAGGGCGCCAGGGTGGTGCACCACGTTACTGCACTGCAGACCTACGGGGTCGACCCGGGTTCGTCTCCCGAACCCGACGTACATTTGCCGCATGTCTCTCCCCCCCATATATTCTCCCGTCCTTCCTCTCTCTGCTCTCTGTCGGTCATGTCTGACCTGGAAAAGCTGTAAAAATGCACAAAAAAATAAAAGATATACATTCTAAATGTATACATTTGAATCTAATCTACTGTAAACATGTACATAAAGACAGCAGGTATTGTATATTGTATAGCAGTCTGCACGTGTACAGAAGCAGGGCTGTGGGTGAAATATGACGTGTGACTGATGTACTGTACAGGTTTCCAGCTGGCTGCAGGAATGTACCGAGGAACACGAGGTTACGTAGCAGATACTGTACATACCGGCTCAGAGCAGGTGTGCAGGTACAAACGGGAAAGATGACTTAAAGCTACTCGTAATTACAGGCTGTTTAAAAGTGTCTGATGTGCAAAGCAGCCTAAGGTGCCTACGCCTAAGTCAGGTGTCAAGTATTCCTTTATTAATCCCCCAGGGGAAATGCAGGTGTCACAGAAGCAGCTTTGGGAGGGGGGGGGGGGGGGTACAGACAGGACAACTAATTAGTTAGGGGTTAAGTGTCTTGCTCAAGGACACTTCGACGCGCTGCCCAGGAGGAGCGGGAATCTTTCGATTTGGAAAGGCAATACGCTACTAGACAATGTATACTCTATTGATAATAGTATACATATCCATAGTAATAGCATATTAGCACCAGAGTCCGTGCGGTGTTTAGTCCCAACCGTTCTCCAGCCGTTAGTTCTCCAACTATTGGCGTCAGTCCACGGCCACGGTTCCACTGTGTGTGTGTGTGTGTGTGTGTGTGTGTGTGTGTGTGTGTGTGTGTGTGTGTGTGTGTGTGTGTGTGTGTGTGTGTGTGTGTGTGTGTGTGTGTGTGTGTGTGTGTGTGTGTGTGTGTGTGTGTGTGTGTGTGTGTGTGTGTGTGTGTGTGTGTGTGTGTGTGTGTGTGTGTGTGTGTGTGTGTGTGTGCGTGCATGGATCTAGGTCATCCTTACGGTACAGACTAGATGTGGTGTCTGTGTCTGCCTTGTGCTCCAGCAGCTACATCTGACTGTCCTGTGCGTCACTCTCTCTCTATATATCTCTCTCTCTCTCCACCTCTCTCTCTCTCTCCCTCTCTCTCTCCCTCTCTGTCTCCCCCCTAACTCTCTCCCTCTCTCTCTCTCTCTCTCTCTCTCTCTCTCTCTCTCTCTCTCTCTCTCTCTCTCTCTCTCTCTCTCTCTCTCTCTCTCTCTCTCTCTCTCTCTCTCTCTCTCTCTCGCTCTCTCTCTCTCTGTCTCTGTCTCCCCACTCTCTCTCCCTTTAGAGGTGAAAGATATGAGCCTTTTACTGTCAGTGGGAGAGAAAAAACAGAGCTCTCCATCATCCTTGATAACATGTTCAGGCTCCAAATATGTGTGTCAGAAAGTTATATCCCTCCCTCCCTCCCTCCCTCTCCTTCTCTCTCTCTCTCACACACACACACACACACACACACACACACACACACACACACACACACACACACACACACACACACACACACACACACACACACACACACACACACACACACACACACACACACACACACAGACACACACACACACACACACACACACGCACGCACACACACACAAATGTGAGAGGTCACATGAACAAAGTTTTGGCTTGTGCTTTATAGGAGCTGCTACTGTTCTAGTGATAAACAGAAACTGGTTTGGACTGGATTGAGAGATGCGTCCAACAAGAGCAAGCAGTGTGCGCGTGCGTGTATGTGTGTGTGTGTGTGTGTGTGTGTGTGAGAGAGAGTGTTAGAGAGAGAGAGAGAGAGAGAGAGAGAGAGAGAGAGAGAGAGAGAGAGAGAGAGAGAGAGAGAGATATCATCTAAAGGTTTCTTCCCTTTTTTTTCTTACTATGGTTTTTCTTTTTCTTTCGTTCCTTAGCTTCTTTGGGGGTCAAGCCAAGAGGTGTTCTACCTTTGTGGGCTTATGAAGCGCCGTTTGGGGCTATATATGTGACTATAGATTTTGGGCTATATATATATTGACTATATATATGTTGGGGTTATAAATGTGACTATATATTTTGGGGCTGTATATTTGACTATATATTTTGGGGTTATAAATGTGACTATATATATTTTGGGGCTATATATCTGACTTGACTTATGATGAGATATATATTTAAGCCTAAATGTTCTGCACGTTATCGGGAAAGATGGGAATCTGTGTTATTTCCCCATGTGGATAAAAGACACCACTCAACACGTGACTTTGTCTTTTCTTATTGCAGTGTGTGTGTGTGTGTATGTGTGTGTGTATGGGGGGGGGGGGGGTGATTGTGTGTATGTGTGTGTGTTTGTGTGTGTATGTGCATGTATGTGTGTGTGTGTGTGTGTGAGTGTACGTGTGTGATTGTGTGTGTGATTGCGTGTGTGTGTGTGTGATTGCGTGTATGTGTGTGTGTGATTGTGTGTGTGTGTGTGTGAGTGTACGTGTGTGAGAGTGTACGTGTGTGTGTGATTGCGTGTGTGTGTGTGTGAGTGTACGTGTGTGTAATTGCGCGTGTGTGTGTAATTGCGCGTGTGTGTGAGTGTACGTGTGTGCGTGGGTGTGTGTACGTGTGTGTGTGTGTACACGTGTGTGTGTGTGGGGGGGGGCCTGTCTGTGTAGTGTGTGTGTGTGGGGGGGGGGCTGTGTGTGTAGCGTGTGTAGATGGGAGAGAGAGTGGTGTAAGTGTAACCCAAGGCAGTCAGCAGTGGTGGAAGAAGTACAGAGTAAAGTAAAAATAGAAATGACGATATACTATTATCAATAGGGTATACATTGTCCACACTACTATGCACTCAAGACTATAGCACTCAAGGTCGACACTGTTTGACGAACAATCTTACTTACCCTTAGCGGCACGGTGGTGTAGTGGTTAACACTGTCGCCTCACAGCAAGAAGGTCCAGGGTTCGATTCCCGCTTGGGGACCAGGTTTCCATGATGCCAGGTACTCAGGTGGGGGATCTCCCAGGCCTTTCTGTGTGGAGTTTGCATGTTCTCCCCTTGCTCGCAAGGGTTTCCCCCCCGATAAGATAAACCCAATGGAAAAACATGCACAACAGATCGCTAACGCTGTGGCGTCCTTGACGAAGACGGATAGGAGCACTTGGATAGGTCCCGGGGCGCGGCTAACGTTGACGCCCTATCTGCTCCCGGCTGCCCATGGAGGGAAGGACAACGGGATGGGAAAAGTGCAGAGAGACATTTCATCGGCGACTCAGTGCATGTGTGTGTGTGTGTGTTCCTGTGGGTCGCCCATCTCGCATGTGTGTGTTATACTGCATGATAAATAAAGACTTCTAGTCTAGCTGCCAGAGATGTACCCTTCCTGCTACCATAAAAGCGTCAGCTAAATGACCAAATGTAAATGTGAATGTAAATGTGAATGTGAATGTAAATGTGAAAGTGAATGTAAATGTGAATGTAAACACTTGACTTGACTTGAAATACCAGATAAAATAGTACTCTGGTAAAAAGTAGAGAAGTATTTGATATTGAATGCACTTAAGGTAAAAGTATGCATTCTACATGTTTGTGTATTCCAGTATCCAGTCCTCGATCCATTTACCTCTACAGGTCCTGTTAAAGTCACATGTAGTCCAGACGTGCTGCTATGGTTACGTCCTCTTGAAGTTGGCAGGCTTCATGTTTGAAAGTACATCATCTTCAGCAATATTTGCCATGTTCTCTATACAAAATCATTTTCTTCAAAGTAACTTAACTAGTAACTGGTAGTGCAGTGGACTAAGCACTCGCCTACCACCGCAGAGACTCTGGGATCGAATCCAGCGGTACCTCCAGCTTGGTCAGTCGTCCCTACTAACACAATTGGCAGTGTTAGCGGGTGGGAAGCCGGCGGGGTATGTGTCCTGGTCGTTGTAAAACTGCGACTCCTACTGGTCGGTCGGGGTGCCTGTTCAGCAGGGAGGGAATCTGGGGGAAATAGCGTGAACCTCCGCACATGTTACGTTCCCCCAGTGAAACTCCTCCCTGTCAGGTGAAAAGAAGCGGCTGGCGACTCCACACGTATCGGAGGAGGCATGTGGTAGTTCTACACCCTCCCCAGACCGACAGTGGGGCAATGCGCGCAACGACCAGGAAGGGAATTGGCATAAACGACTAAATTGGGATGGGTGAAGAATACAGAAAAAGCCCCAAAATAGATAGAATACTTATTTTTTTTAAGTAACTAGTAACTGATGGGTTCAGATGAACATAGTGGAATAAAAAGTACAAAGTTCCCTAAAATGAAAATAAAGTACAAGTACCTAAAGATGTTACTCATGTACAATCCTTAGTTACTTTCCACCACTGTGGACAGCCATCAGACTTTACAAGGCATCACTGAGCCTCACTGCATCACTGAGCCTCACTGCATCACTGCATCACTGAGCCTCACTGCATCACTGAGCCTCACTGCATCACTGAGCCTCACTGCATCACTGCATCACTGAGCCTCACTGCATCACTGAGCCTCACTGCATCACTGCATCACTGAGCCTCACTGCATCACTGAGCCTCACTGCATCACTGCATCACTGAGCCTCACTGCATCACTGCATCACTGAGCCTCACTGCATCACTGAGCCTCACTGCATCACTGAGCCTCACTGCATCACTGCATCACTGCATCACTGAGCCTCACTGCATTACTGAGCCTCACTGCATCACTGAGCCTCACTGCATCACTGCATCACTGCATCACTGAGCCTCACTGCATCACTGAGCCTCACTGCATCACTGAGCCTCACTGCATCACTGAGCCTCACTGCATCACTGCATCACTGCATCACTGAGCCTCACTGCATACTTTTAAACCGACATAGTACAAATGTACACTTACTGTATATTTTGGTATATTTTTACTGTATATTTTATATTAGAATGTAACATAGGAACAATGTATATCCTGGACCGTATTCTATTCTTAGGCTTATTTTATTCTTATTAGTGACTTTTGGTTTTGTCTACCTAAATGTTTACTGTTTACTGTGAGTGATTTGTAGTGGTGCCACATGTCCCTCGGGATGAATAAAGTATTTATATTCTCTTCACTACCAGTCAGTCGGAGCACAAAGCACACAGGGAGGGTCCCTGAATAAAAACACACATCAAAGTTCAAACCCCCCTCCAGCCGTGGAGTAATATCATATCTGCGTGTAGCGCTGCATTCTCAAACATTTGGGGAAGTTATACCGGCCAGGGTTATATTTAGCTCTTACTCTCAACAGTTTTTTTTTTTTTTTTTTATTTATTATTATTGTACAACATCGGTTGTAGTTTGTTATATAAGCATTTCGGCCGCTGGCCTTGAGAGAGCGTCGCGGCAGACAGCAACAGTCGTCCTGTGGTAGGAACCCATGCCCTTCCTGCGGAGAAGTGATACGGTTATCTTCATCCAAGGATTAGTGAGACATGATGTTGGACTGTCCTCCGAGGACAACCTCGCCCCACCCCTACATACACCCCCTACACACACACACACACACACACCCAGAGCCGATCTGGTTACGTTTGGTTCTTGTCTCTTGTCTAATGATCTGCATAATGCTGCTCTGACAAGAGTGCGTGTGCTCATAATAGGTCTGACGCCCATGGGTGTGTGTGAGACTTGTGAACACAGGGCATGCAATGTGGCTGGCCTCAACGCCTGGTATATACGTGGAAGCTATAGTCCCCCCCCCCCCCCGTCCCCCCCCCCCATGTGTGTGTGTGTGTGTGTGCGGTGTGCGCGTGTGTCAGGAAATAGCAGCTCGACCTGCTGCCATGGCTTACAGAACCAAAATGGGCTGATTAAAGAATCTATATTAAAGATAATGTCGCCGTCTCCGATTGGACTACAGAAATGAGGTCAGCGGCTAACATGATCAAAAATGTCCTACATCTGCTCTGCCTGCGCGCGCGCGTGTGTGTGTGGGTGTGTGTGTGTGTGTGTGTGTGTTGTGCGTGCATGCGTGCGTGCGTGCGTGCGTGTGTGTGTGTGTGTGCACTGTGTGTGTGTGTGTGTGTGTGTGTGTGTGTGTGTGTGTGTGTGTGTGTGTGTGTGTTGTGTGTGTGTGTGTGTGTGTGTGTGTGTGTGTGTGTGCGTGCGTGCGTGCGTGCGTGCGTGCGTGTGTGTGTGCACTGTTGTGTGTGTGTGTGCACTGTGTGTGTGTGTGATGTGTGTGCACTGTGTGTGTGTGTGTGTGTGTGTGTTTGTGTGTGTGTGTGTGTGTGTGTGTGTGTGTGTGTGTGTGTGTGTGTGTGTGTGTGTGTGGGTCTGTAAGCCATAAATCTGTGTGGAGCAGCAAGGCATATTGGAAACGTCATTCCTGAGATGCAGTATGAGGCTCGCCCCGGTCAGATGAGTCGACGTGTGTGCAGTGAATTTGTGTGTACATGTGTCCTGTGTGTGTGTGCGTGTGTGTCTGTGTGTGTATATGCGTGCGTGTTTGTGTCTGCACACACACACTGGAGCAGACAATAGTCCCTTGTCCTCCTGTCTGGCCTCAGTCATGAGCGTGGATATGG
Source organism: Notolepis coatsorum (assembly GCF_963971535.1). Taxonomy (NCBI): domain Eukaryota; kingdom Metazoa; phylum Chordata; class Actinopteri; order Aulopiformes; family Paralepididae; genus Notolepis; species Notolepis coatsorum. Next base: position 103,158,475 of record NC_140175.1, read on the forward strand.
GGTGAGGTGGAGTGTGTGTGTGTGTGTGTGTGTGTGTGTGTGTGTGTGTGTGTGTGTGTGTGTGTGTGTGTGTGTGTGTGTGTGTGTGTGTGTGTGTGTGTGTGTGTGTGTGTGTGTGTGTGTGTGCTGTGTGTGTGTGTGTGTGTGTGTGTGTGTGTGTGTGTGTGTGTGTGTGTGTGTGTGTGTGTGTGTGTGTGTGTGTGTGGGGGTATCTGGGGGGGGGGTCTTGGGTGCAGCTGCAGCAGACAGAGAGTGTCTGAATTGGACACAGAGTACACACGGCCCAGGCTGGAAACCGCTGTGGGAGTTCATTCAACCCTCCGAAGGAGCAGGAAATGACCCGATACCTGCTGCTCCTGTGGATGGAATCCATTTTATCCAACAATAAATAATGTTGTTGAGCCAAAAGGAAGAAAGTCAACCATATAAACGGATCTTAATTGTGGAGTTTTTTTCTTTTTATATTTATATATATAAAACAAAAGAGAGGAAGATCATGACAGCATTCAGATCAAAACGTTGTAATGCACATAAAATGGAACGACAAAGTATATGAAAAAACTAGTGCAAAAAACCTCAACAAATACAAAAATATATTGCACTTGGTATTTTTAACAGGAAGAAGAAATCTTTGAACAACAATCTCAATTGGATTATTCATCTGTAAACTTTAGTTTTTATATATATATATATATATATATATATATATATATATATATATATATATATTATATATAATATACTTATTCTGTTCCTTTTGAGAGCACATTGCTTCTCGTGTGTCTTCCTCTCGAACACATAAGAGGAACTTGTGTCTTTTTGTTTTGTTTTGGCCACCATGAGCCACCATACTTAAAACACACTCAGACACCAACATGACACGTGTCCTTCTGTCTCGGTTTGTCAGAGTTGTGCTTTTCCAAAAACCCTGTCTGGGTTTATACCTGGTCATATGAGCTTGCACATATGCATACACACACACACACACACACACACACACACACACACACACACACACACACACACACACACACACACACACACACACACACACACACACACACACACACACACACACACACACACACACACACACACACACACCACACACAACACACACACACACACACACACACACACACACACATACTCTCACCATCACACACACACACACACACACACACACACACACACACACACACACACACACACACATAAGACACTCACGCACACTTTGAGCTGTGCTTTAAACGCTAAAGGTTGTGAATTGGCCGGTCGTTTACAGTAGGCTTCTGATTCTGCATCATACACACATTCCTTAGGATGAGGGAAGGAATGTCTTGTCCTATAGTGCCCGCCTCCTCGAAGTCTCTTGACCTATAGGGCCCGCCTCTCGAAGTCTCTTGACCTATAGGGCCCGCCTCCTCGAAGTCTCTTGTCCTATAGGCTGCCTCCTCTAATAAGTGCATTGGTCGGTCAGTTTGGTCATAGTTGTCCAGGACTTTGTAGTCGATTACTTTTTTTTTTTTTGCGTTTTTCTTTTAATTCTGAATGAGTTATTCCCTGAAACGTCACACAACGTAAAGCACTGGATTTAAAGAGGTCCTTCTACACGACTGCATGTGGGAAACTTCACAGATTTGTCGATGAAATCAACGAATCGAATAGTCAACTCTTTATGGACTCCAAATGTCTTTAGCAGAGGACAGCCCTACTTGTCTCCTCTCTTCTGCTTGTCCCTGTCGTCTCCCACAGACCCTTCGCTCCAGGCAAAGTGAAGCTCACAGGGAGACCGACCACGGGGACACCGACCTTGGGGAGACCGACCACGGGGACACCGACTTGGGGGACACCGACCTTGGGGAGACCGACCTTGGGGACACCGACCTGGGGACACCGACCACGGGAGACGACTCGAGTCAAGGCAGTGATAAGTGACACCTCTAGCCACACAGCCGAGACCTTAACCACCACCACCAGCTCAACGAAAGCTACCGGTAACATATACTGTAGCCGAAACCAACACTCACTCCTGTGTATGTATGTATGTATGTATGTATGTATGTATGCAATGTGCCATTTTTTGTCTTTTTAAGGAATATACTGGTGAATACATCGGTGGACAGAGTCTCACAACATAGACCCCCTGTGTCAACAAAACCCAGCCGTATGAAAATCACGAATAGAAAGAAAAAAACAACAGTGAGAAAGGCGTGTGCAAAATACACTGAGGCAGGAAAAGAGGCTGTCTCTGGACGCCGTCTCTGTTGTCGTGTGTTACAGTCTTTTTGCCCCCCCCCCCCCCCCCCCCCCCCCCGACAGACTCGTGTCGTAAGGGGGAGGGGGAGGGGGGGAGTCACGGCATGACTCTTGGTCCCCACCCACTACACACCAAGGCCACCCAACACTCTCTCCCAGCAGACGTGTCTGTGTTCGTTAGTGTATGGGGGGGGGGGGGGGGGGCCCACGTGAGAGAGCCTCTAGCGGAGGGTGGCTGTGAGCCGGACCGTGAGAGAGAGAGCGAGCCGGACTCCAGCTGAACGTATATAGATGCCTTAGTGTCTGGTGATCAGTCAGGTCTCTTTGCTTCTTCACCCCCCCCCCCCCCCCCCCCCCCCCTTCAGCGGACGGGCACGCGTCGGCCTCCTGACCTCGTGGGCACCGCTCACCCGCACGGGGTCGGGGTAAGGGTCGACCTATAAGACAGGAGGGGGGGGGGGGCACAGCACACAGAGGCACGGGTCAACATGTTTTACAACGCTGACATGTCTCTCCCTGCCGCACTCAAACATGTATCTCCGTTAGCGGCACAGACACAGGGCTGCTTTATTAGATTGGATTAGATTAAATGCATTGTTGTTGTTACACAGCACAAGTACAGTACAATGAAAAGAGGTTGGCATCCAACCAGAGTGCAAATGTACCAGTAAGTGCAACAGCGATATACAATGTACAGGGGATTAAACTGGGTATAAAAATATATACATTTGTAAATGAGTTACTATTGAGACTGCTGCACATGCAACTGCTAATCGGGTGTATGTACAGTGTGAGTTGTAGTATTCATATGTACAGTAATACAGATATTTATATCGCTCCACTGTAAGAATGTAACGGTGTGGGTGTTACAGGCTTTAGGCCTCTTAGCTGACTCCCTGGTCCAGTAATGACCTCCGCCACGACAGTAGAATGTTACCAGTGCATACGGTAGGGAGCCAACACGAGGAATACTGACTGCAAATCAACAGGCCACCCCAGTTAACAAGGGTGTAAAAAGTACCCAGAAATTATACTTAAGTGAAAGTATGGGTACCGTCTCAAAGTCGTACTCAAGTAAAAGTCAGAGTATCTGGCTAAAAACACACTTGAGTAAAAGTCAAAAAAGTTTCTACTTTTAAATGTACTTAAGTACTAAAAAGTAAAAGTAAAAACTTTTTTTCTGACTGTCTATTCTCCTGATAGCAGGTGTTTAATCAAAGATCCCCAGCTTTCTAGGTCTTGCACAAGGACCAATCAGCATGGGTATGGGGCGGGTTCATTATCCATTAATGGGGATTTGATTGGCTGTTTTAATAAAGCGCGGCCGCAGGATTAATAACGTTAACGTTAGTCCGGCCAGAGAAACAAATATAATTAAAATGGTTGGACCTGCGAGATTTGTACTTTGTAGGTCTGCATTTTAATGTAAGGAGTAAAAAGTATGTTTTTTTTTCTCTAAAATGTAATTGAGTAGAAGTACAAACTGTATACAAACCTAATAATACTCGAGTAAAGTACAAATCCCCCAAAACAGTACTTAAGTATTGAAACGAAGTACAATTACTCAAGTACTTTACACCCCTGCCAGTTACTAACATATCAATAAGAGTGTTTGACGTCACGATACTGGGTGTGGCCCTGCCCAGCCCGTCACGGCGTGTGTAC
>NC_140175.1:103162598-103222598 GCF_963971535.1 Notolepis coatsorum
AGCGTTCGTCACCCGAGGGCTCGGAGAGAGTACACTGCTGTTTTTACGTGACCCGAGGTCGCATTATAGACGGACCCGGCGCCGATCCACCCGTCGACCGCCACGATTGGAGGATTGAGAGAAGAAGTCGGGGTTTGAGATGAGGGTTCGATTCTGGAGGCGCTCTGAGGTTTTACTGTGTGACGGGGTGTATGTTACGGTGTGACGGGGTGTATGTTACGGTGTGACAGGGTGTATGTTACGGTGTGACGGGGTGTATGTTACGGTGTGACGGGGTGTATGTTACGGTGTGACGGGGTGTATGTTATGGTGTGACGGGGTGTATGTTATGGTGTGACGGGGTGTATGTTATGGTGTGACGGGGTGTATGTTACGTGTGACGGGGTGTATGTTACGGTGTGACGGGGTGTATGTTACGTGTGACGGGGTGTATGTTACGGTGTGATGGGGTGTATGTTACGTGTGACGGGGTGTATGTTATGGTGTGACGGGGTGTATGTTACGGTTGTGACAGGGTGTATGTTACGGTTGTGACGGGGTGTATGTTACGGTGTGACGGGGTGTATGTTACGGTGTGATGGGGTGTATGTTACGGTGTGACGGGGTGTGTATGTTATGCGTTCAAATGCTGGGTTGGGTTCACTGTTATTCTGAGACAATAATACAATAAAATAATGAGGACAGTGAACTCGCTCTTAAATAATAATAATGAAAAATGTAAAGTAATACCTAACTGGAGGTAGTCTCATAATAATACAGCCAATGTTTTGTTAAACGAGTTGTTGTCTCTACAGGACCGGTCCAAACTCCTCCAGTGAAAACAAGGAAGTCATACTTAAGTCAAAGCTTATACGGGTCAAAGGCCGATCCAGAAAAGGTCTATGGTGTGTATGGTGGTAAGACTAGGCTCCTCGGGGAAGAGGGGACCACATTGTTTTTTTACTGACAGCAAGGCTAAAACACACACACACACACACCGACACACACACACCACACACACACACCCTAGTGGTTAAAGCTGTAAGTGGTATTTTCTTGTTAGAATAACAACTTTACATTCCGACAGCCATCACTGATGGGACTCCCCGTCCCTCCACTCTGCAGTAAACAGAAAATAAATGTTCTAGTATCCCGTTCCCACTTTATCCAATCAGGAGGCATCTATTAGTTTCCTAACGCATTTATGCTTCCGCATTCGCGTTTTGCGAATCTGATTTGCCACTGTCGTTTCTGGTGCGATCTGATTGGCCACTGACGTTTCTGGTCATGTGACATGTGCGCCCAATCGCGTGACGCGCCCATTTCCGCCTCGACCAGCAGCAAACTACCTAACGCCTAGTTTATCACTGGTTAAGCTTAGGCGACTCTTTCGAAGTTGGTTAAGGTTAGAGCAGGGGTCAGGAACCTTTTTGACTGGGAGAGCCATAAAAGCCAAATATTTCTAAATATATTTCATTGAGAGCCATATAGTATTTTTAACGTATAATAAATTAAATATGTCTTACTTTTAATGCGACTTCTGGTGCTGCATGGTTTTGCTGATGGCCTTGTAATCTGGTTCATACGTGCTGAGGTTGAGCTTCATGCAGGCGTTGAGGCTTCCATCAGTTAAACGTGAGCGTAGGTTGGTCTTAATGTTCCTCATATGCGAGAATGACTGCCCATATGCATATGTAGAGCCAAACATGGTCAATACGGCAATACTCACGCTGCATTGTGTGGTATGTCACAGGAAGCTCGTTCCAAGTTTTAAGAATCAGCTGGTCTTCAGGTTGAAGATTTTTAATTTCTGTCCACTTGTGTTCCCTCGCCAGCTCTGCTCGCTATATCTTCAGCTACAGATACTATTAGCTGTATCTTCAAAACTAATTTCTGTTTACTTTAAAATGACACAGTATTATTAAGAAATATCACAAGTATTTAAAAAAAAAAAAAAAAGAAAAAACGTTTTTTTTTTTTTTTTCAAAATTTCTGGGAGCCATATGCTGTCACCAGAAGAGCCATATATGGCTCGCGAGCCATAGGTTCCCGACCCCTGGGTTAGAGTATGGAATCAGGGCTGGTGTTCTATCGCCCTGCTCTAAGACAAACTCTAACCTTAACCAACTTCGAAAGAGTGCCTAAGCTTAAGCGGTGTAGAAACAGGTGTCACACGATTGGTGCGACCAGAAACATCAGTGGCCAATCAGAGCGCAAAACACGAACGCGGAAGCATAAATGCGTTAGGATTCGAAAAGACGCAATCAGGAGAACGAACTCCACACTGCAAAAATAATAAATAAGCAAATTATGCCTGAAACAAGTAAAATAATCTGCCTGTGCAAGTAAGCAAAATGTGGCTTGGCAAGATTTCTTGAAATAAGTCAATTGTATTTTCTGTTATTACTGACAAAAACACATCAGTGATGGCTGTCAGAATGTGGAGCTTATTTTTATTTTTTTTTTTATCCACTTTTTCTCCCATTTTCTATATTTTCTCCCATCCCAATTTCGTATCATCCAATTCAACCCTCCCCTGTCACAAACGCTGTTTCTTGCCTCCCACAAGCCGGCTGCAATGTGGACTAAGTCATACATAGCACAAGTCCCCTCCGGTACTTGAGGTAACAGCAGTCGCATCTTTTCACCTGCGCAGCTCGATCTCTCAGTGGCGAGGAGTAACGCGTGGGAGGCTCACACTGCCCCCGACACTTCCTGATTCTACTGCGCAGGCGCACCAACCGACCTGTAGGAGTCGCTGTCCACAACGCCCGATCCCCACCCATCAGTTTCCCACCCTCTAATACTGCCAATTGTATTAGTACGGACGACCAGCCAAACTGAAAACAATGTGGAGAGCTGGATTCGAACACGCGAACCCAGCGTCTCCACATTGGTGGCGAGTGCCTTGCCCACTACACCACCTAGCCGCCCCTAATGTGGAGCTTATTTTAAACTTATTTTAACAAAAGAAAACGACAGAAGAGCACCTTTAATTACAACCCCCGCTATTCCCAACTCACCACGAGTGCGTATTCCACTCTGACGATGGGACAGTCCAAGATGGAGGGTGACACGGGGGGGATCTTCAGCAGCTTGCCCTCCCAGCTCTGGCTCTTGCCCTGGGGCAGCGGGTCCCCTCGCAGGTTGGACACCAGCTGCTGGATCTGCTTGCCCTTGCCCTTGGCGAAGAAGGTCTGGGTCTGGTACAGCGCCGCCTTGGGCACCACGACGCGGGACGAACAGTTCTCCACCTCCGCAAAGATCTGGATGGACTCACCTGCGGGAGAGAGAGAGAGGGAGAGTGGACGACACTCTGTTGTCAGGTGGATCAGAGTAAGAAGAGAGAGAGGGGGGGGGGGAGAGATAGAGAGAGAGAGAGAGAGAGAGAGAGAGAGAGAGAGAGAGAGAGAGAGAGAGAGAGAGAGAGAGAGAGAGAGAGAGAGAGAGAGAGAGAGAGAGAGAGAGAGAGAGAGAGAGGGAGGGAGGGAGAGAGAGAGAGAGAGAGAGAGAGAGGGAGGGAGGGAGGGGAGGGAGGGAGGGAGAGAGGGAGAGAGGGAGAGAGGGAGAGAGGGAGAGAGGGAGAGAGAGAGCTTTACCTGGAGTGTACCCCTTCCTCTCTATCTTGGCGCTGAGAGAGATGGGTCCAGAGGCACAGAACCAGCAGCACAGGGTCTTCTCCTTGGAACCAGCCTGAGGAGACTGTTCACACAGTGACGGGTTCTCGTTAGTTGATCTGAACCCATTCAAATGTAATCACAACCCTTTCACTACCACGCTACAGAAGGTTAACCTTTCACTACCACACTACAGAAGGTTAACCCTTTCACTACCACACTACAGAAGGTTAACCTTTCACTACCACACTACAGAAGGTTAACCCATTTCACTACCACACTACAGAAGGTTAACCTTTCACTACCACGCTACAGAAGGTTAACCCATTTCACTACCACACTACAGAAGGTTCTATTTCATTCTGGCTTCCGCTCAGCGTCAGTCTGCACTAACCTCATTTCGTGCCTAGCACTGAATAAAAAACTCCACAATGTACCTTTACATACCGACATCCGTCTGACCACACCCCTATCCGCTTACCTTCATAAGCAGGTGTGTGGTCACCTACTCGCCTCCTTCTTCACTTTCACCACAAGGAAGTGCCTTCGGTAGATACCCACACTTGAGTTGAAGAAAGTTGATACGTGTTTACATTTTTTCTTGCTTTTTTCTTCTCTCATATATTTAAAAAGAAAAAAGCTAAGTCATAATGTTTACCTCGGAGGGTCGCGCTCGCAACATCACCCTTCACCAGCGGTTCTCCATTGCCGCCTCTGTCGTACGTCTTGGAGCGGGGTTGAGGCCTCTCTCGTGGTCGGCAGCCACGCCCGGTAGGCGTCCAATGGATAGTTTGCCTCTCCAAGGAGCTGGTGCACCAGCGCCGTCTCCTGTGCGATGGCCTGGTTCCGGCTCTGGTTCCTCTGCTTCCGGGGAGTCGTCCGCTGTTGGGCGGCCGGCGCCTTTGGTTGCAGGGGATTTGAGACGCAAACATTTTGCGTCAGCTCGCTCCCGTCGCAAGATGGTGGCTTGCAGACGCGAACGGCCTGGTTTTGGTGAGTTGCTGGAGCCGGATGAGGATGCGTCTGATTCTCCATGGCCGATGGAAACAGAGGACTACATGGTAGAAGCGGACGGGTTCTTGTTCGAAGCCCCGGTGGAGACATGTCCCCCGCCCGTCCAGGTAACACTGGAGGGGGGTGAGATGTCTCCTTGGGATTCCTCGTACGCAGATGTTGGGTTAGAACCTCCGACTCGGAATGTGGCTCCTTAACCAGTAGTCTGCTGCATGTGAGGGACGCGAGCTCGGTGGGGGAAAGTATGCAGGGGGAACTGCGTGCTTTGTTCCCCGAGCTCATGGCGGCGGCGGCAGTCGCAAACGGCGTGCCGCTGCCGCAGCCACTGCCTGTTCCTATTCCTGACGATCTCATAGGTCATCTATGACAGTGGTTCCCAAAGTCGGGGTCCCGACCCAAAGGTGGGCCGCGAGCAGCCACGGGAGGGCCGTGAGATGATTAAAAAAATAAATAAAAAATCATAATTTTTTTTTCCTCAGGCCACTGAACTTAGAAGCAGGCCAGGACAGTGTTTCTAGTTGTATTCTAAAATTCTATTCTATTGTATTCTAAAATGTGACTATATGGTTTTATATTAACTTAATAAATAAACAAAAACTAAAAATCTACTTATTTCAACGAACATTTCAAACTAAATAACAGATTATGCACATAAAACGATGAAAACAACCGAAGCAACAATAGTATTTTAATGAGGCTATTATTATTATCATTATTATTTTGCAACAAGTTAGCCCTCTCATAAATAGCACATATAAATGAATAACTAACTTGAACTAACTTAATAGGATTGAAGTGATATTTGGCTTAAAAAATCGGTCACCTGGCAAAAAATAAAAATAAAAAAGCCTGACGATGTGCATTGGGCCGCGGCTCTCTGACGCCTTCTTTTCTGGGTCCCGGCCTGAAAAGTTTGGGAACCCCTGATCTATGGCAACGTCGCCCGGTGAGAGGGGTGGACGTTGTCTGTCCATTTTTCCCCTCAATGGAGGCCTACGTCCGTCAGGGACAGGTGGTCTCCCACATCATGGGCCTTACTCCTGCCTACGTGCAAGTCACGAGGGTCGTGGGTTTGGTGGAAGGCATGAAGGAGGGCGTGCCTCGGCTTGATAGGCCGATGGCGGCGCTCCTTTGTCCTGAGGTGGTGTGGGAGCCGTTACGGAAGCCGGTTCCCCAAGGGAAATCGGCGAGGCGGTTGGCTTTTTGGAGTGACCAGTCATTTATCTCCGCGACGCAATCTCTGGCTGCCACTTCCAACATCGCGCAGCTGGCGAGATTCATGTCCGGGATACTGACGGGCGGCACGGAGCTGACTGATTTACAACATGATCAGCTCGCCCAGGCGGCAGGAGCCATCCTGCATCTGATTCAGCCGCAGGCTATAGCCGCTGGGAAAGTGCGCGCCCTGGCCACTCTGATCCAGCGCCACCTTTGGGACTCCACTTCTGACAGCACCCCTCTCCGATGCTGGACTATTCGGGTCGGCACTGCAGCTGATGACCTCAACCTGCAGGGAGATGCAGGAGGAGCGCTCCGTGCTCCAGCCTCATTTCCCCCCGCCCGATGTCGCCGGTGGAGTCAGACGGCAGGCGCGTCGTCGAGGTTCCGCCGCCGTAGCCGCCGCTGCTACCACTGCCACTGCTGGCCCTTCGGCGAAGAAGGCCAGGAGGAGGGAGGGCACCTCCGCCACTGCAGCCGGCCCATATACGCCCGGAGGTGACGGTAGGGATCGTCATGACCAGCCGCCGATCGTTTACCGTCCCTCCGGGGCTCCACGGGGTGGCAAGTCCCGAGCGGCTCGTGGCAGGCGTCGCTAAAAAAGAATTGACTTTTTCCCTCTATGGCCCCTGTTCCCTTCCCGGCCCACATATAATTTTGTTTAAAGAAATAAAGAGTCCCTCCTAAAAAGAGGGACTGTATTTTTTGTTACAAACTGTGTGTTTATTCACCAAACATATGATGGGGATGCGACGTGTGAATCTTTCGCTAGTATGGGTTTGATAGGAGGGCTAGACGTTACATTCATGTTAGAGCTTAAGCAAGGCCTGCAGCCTACACTCGGTTGAAAAAGGTTTTTTCTGCCTCGACCTGAATCTTCACATAAAGGTAGAGGTTAGTTGTGTGCTCTGTTGCTTAAACAGTGATATTGAGCCGCAACACTATTGTGTTGGTCTGCAGTAATGCTCGTATGAAAAAGTACCGCGGCTCAGCCGCTCTCTCTCTCTATCAGATTTTCTGTGTCTTACAACATGGATACGGGTGTCGGGTTCACACATTCACAACTTGGCCTTGTTATAAACCCTGTTCACAGATGTGTCTGTGGCTAGCGTGCATTGAATTAGCTTGCGCTGTTCATTAGCATTTTGCTACTTAAGGTATCGTATGGCTGTTTGCTGTTGTCGTATTGCAAGGGTTGGGCTTGCGAGGGGGTACCGGATAAACCCCTCCTTCCCTCTTCTGATTGGTCAGGGGGTTTATTGGACTCTCTTTTCATTCGGTCAGGGCCAAGCTGTTAGGCAGCTTGGCACGGGGGGGGGGGAGGGTTTCCCAGACTCCGCACCTATCACAGGCGGTTGAGTCTTGGGTTTCCCCCCGTCATAGCAAACGTCACTAAGCACGTTTCTATTGGACGACGGCTTCCGTGAGTTTTAGACCCGTATGTAGGGTCTGTTGTTGTCAAGTTGTCGGGGCAGAGCATAAGAACATACTGTTCTACTACGCTCGATATACGTGTAACTTGAGTCTGTTGGTCACATGACTCAATGTTACCGTGACTTTTCAATCTATGGCTCACGTGGGAAGTCTCTCTACGGAGTCCCGTCTCTCCTCTGTGGTGAGGGTGGCGGGATGTAAGAATGTAAACAATTTTTACCCTCAGCCACGTCACGTGGGATTCATGTCAGTCGGTGTTTCTTTCTTTTTTAATAATAAAAAGAGTGAAGAATATGAAGCACGACAAACGTCGTTCTCCCAGGCGACTTGAAGGATCAATGTCTGGTGTCTGGTTAGACTATCCATTGATGTGTTTGGGTCTCGACGCGTACATAGTGCTGGCTCGGGGTGTTTCTGTTAAGAATCATGCAGGAGGCTAGTACGCCTTGGTTGCTTGTTATTAAAACAGCGTTTTTATAGGGCAACTGGGATGGGGGATTTTTTCCTCTTCCGAGAGCCTGTTACTGGGTCTCGACGGATTCTCGTTCATATCTGGGGGATGTTAACGGAATAGATCAGGACATAGGTAGAGGGGTCTCACGCCCTTGGGGTGGGCCACTGAGCGCGGTACAAATGGGACCGTCTGGGTGGCGCCCTCTTTTCATGTTTTAGATCGACACGCATACCTACCCCCTCTCCTGGAGTGGGCATGTGGGCGTGGTTAGGGCATGGGACTGGTTCTGGTCGCGCTGGTCCAGGTCAGTTAACCCATTGCCCGCCGGGGACGCAGATCTGCTGTTCTGGTACCCTGAGGGACTTGTGCTTTTTTCGGGGGGAAAAATGCCGGGTCGGCCCGGGTGTCACAGGGTTAGGCGTTATGGAGACCCTTTGTTGGGTACATGTTGTACCTGACACTATCATAAAGGGGCTGGTTCTCCTTTTTTCTTTCGCTCCTCTCTCACGCATGGCGAAGAGGGGGCTGTTGGGGTGGTCTTCTGGACTTCCTCTGGTAACCCTGTGTGCTTCCCGAGCCGCCGGGCCCGGTCCGAAGTAATGTTTCGTTGAAACCGTAGGCCTGGGATAACCCTTTTTGGAAACTGAAACACTTGTACTGCGGTATAGCTGGTGTATACCCGCAGGTGTGTTTTGGAGTTTTTTCTTGAGGGGTTATAGGAACAACCACCGTATGTGGTACCAAGAGGGTGTTTGATTCCCTGGTGTGTTGGAGCAAAGTCAACTCCCGAGTTACCCGGTTGAGTGTGCCCCTGCACGTTCATGACGTCTGCCAATCATGTCAGCCTTCTCTGCCTCGACCCCTCTGGGTGGTTTTTTTTTTATGGAGGCTTTGTCATGGTGCGCAACAATGCCAGCATACGCCCCTTCCGCCGGGGTGCTGTTTTCAGTTGACCCCTTTGGCGCCTGTCTTGTCCGCAGTGCTCCAGGCTCGGATCTACAGCCTGCTGCCTGGTTTCCCCGGTGCGCTGCCTGCTTCCGTTATGGTTAACCTTTTGAGTGTTTCAAAGTTACGGCCATGCTGACTGCCTGTGTTGCAGGGTCAGTGTGCCAGGCGGCGTACTAATGGGGGGAAGGGCCCGCTCTTGGAGGGGCCCTGCCCGAATACGCTGGCGATGTGGGGGGCGGTGTCACTAAGTGACCGCCTGGTGATGTCTTGATGCCTGGCGTCATTGACCTCTCCGGGCCCCCTTTTTTCCAGGGGGTCCAGTCCCTTCAGGGGGTCTGGGTCTTCCTTCACGCTCCGCTGCTACGGCCTTGCCACGGGGTTGAGTTTGCTCTTGACTCCGTGATTTTTGGGGGCAGTAACGAGGGTTGTTCCTTCCGTTCGTTCCCTGGTGGCATGCGGGTTGCGCGTGTGCATAGTCGTGGGGTCAAGCCACGGTCTGCTCACCCTGTGCGTTGAGTTGCTCGAGTTCCTCTTCGCACGGTCGGATCCGTCTCCCTCCCGTCCTCCAATAGGGAGGGTATCCCTCCATTAGGGAGGGTCGGGGGGCTCGGTCCTCTCCGGTCTGATGGTTGTGGGGGGCCTCAGCGGGGTACATTTGTCGAGCTTCTGGCTTCCGCTCAGCTCCTCTTGTGCAGACTGACGCTGAGCGGAAGCCAGAATGAAATAGAACGTAAGGTTATGTATATAACCAAGTTCTATGAATACTGGTGACGCTCAGCGTCAGGACGCCACTGCAGCCCTTGATCTCGCCTTGTGGTGAAAGTTTGGGAAGGAGGCGAGTAGGTGACCACACACCTGCTTATGAAGGTAAGCGGATAGGGGTGTGGCCAGACGGATGTTGGGATGTAAAGGTACATTGTGGAGTTTTTTATTCAGTGCTAGGCACGAAGTGAGGTTAGTGCAGACTGACGCTGAGCGTCACCAGTATTCATAGAACTTGGTTATATACATAACCTTACATTAACCTTTCACTACCACACTACAGAAGGTTAACCTTTCACTACCACACTACAGACGGTTAACCTTTCACTACCACACTACAGAAGGTTAACCTTTCACTACCACACTACAGAAGGTTAACCTTTCACTACCAAACTACAGAAGGTTAACCTTTTACTACCACTACAGAAGGTTAACCTTTCACTACCATGCTACAGAAGGTTAACCCTTTCACTACCACACTACAGAAGGTTAATCTTTCACTACCACGCTACAGAAGGTTAACCCTTTCACTACCACACTACAGACGGTTAACCTTTCACTACCACGCTACAGAAGGTTAACCCTTCACTGCAAACCGGTTAACCATCTGTAGTGTGGTAGTGAAAGGGTTAACCTTCTGTAGTGTGGTTGTGAAAGGGTTAACCCTTTGTCATGTGGCAGTGAAAGGGTTAACCTGCTGTATTGTCGCAGTGAAAGGGTTAACCCTTTGGTAGTGTGGTAGTAAAAGGGTTAATGAAGTAAACTTTTTTTTTTAAAGTCAACAATATCAGAACAATATTTATTTATTTTCTTAGCACATTATTTTGGTGTGATCTGGTATGATCTGGTGTAATCAGGTATATGATCTTCTGTGGTGGTGTGGTATGGCGTGATCTGGTGTGATCTGGCGTGATCTGGCGTGATCTGGCGTGATCTGGCGTGATCTGGTGTGATCTGGCGTGATCTGGCGTGATCTGGCGTGATCTGGCATGATCTGGTGTGATCTGGTGTGATCTGGTGTGATCTGGCGTGATCTGGCGTGATCTGGCGTGATCTGGCGTGATCTGGTGTGATCTGGTGTGATCTGGCGTGATCTGGTGTGATCTGGTGTGATCTGGTGTGATCTGGCGTGATCTGGCGTGATCTGGTGTGATCTGGTGTGATCTGGTGTGATCTGGTGTGATCTGGCGTGATCTCTTACCAGCAGCAGTGGTGTGTTGATGTCGATGTGTTCGAACACGGTGAACTCCTTCTTCACCTTGACGGGCAGCAGCCAGGGTCTGTGGAGCTCCGCCTTGGCCCAGTACCTGACACTGCCGTGCTTCCCCTCGAACGAGGTGGCCAGGGGCCTGGCGGAGCACAGGGGGGGAGGGTCAGGATCAGGATTCTGCTCAGGTTCAGTGATAGTTCTGTTCAGGTTCAGTAATAGTTCTGTTCAGGTTCAGTAATAGTTCTGTTCAGTCATTTTATTGCACTTCACAGTCGGGAACCTCTGGTTCAAGCATTCATGGGTGTGTGTGTGTCTGTGCATGTGTGTGAGTGTGTGTGTGTGTGTGTGTGTCTGTGCATGTGTGTGTGTGTGTGTGTGTGTGTGTGTGTGTGTGTGTGTGTGTGTGTGTGTGTGTGTGTGTGTGTGTGTGTGTGTGTGTGTGTGTGTCTGTGCATGTGTGTGTGTGTGTGTGTGTGTGTCTGTGCATGTGTGTGTGTGTGTGTGTGTGTGTCTGTGCATGTGTGTGTGTGTGTGTGTGTGTGTGTGTGTGCATGTGTGTGTGTGTGTGTGTGTGTGTCTGTGCATGTGTGTGTGTGTGTGTGTGTGTGTGTCTGTGCATGTGTGTGTGTGTGTGTGTGTGTGTGTGTGTGTGTCTGTGCATGTGTGTGTGTGTGTGTGTGTGTGTGTGTGTGTGTGTGTGTGTGTGTGTGTGTGTGTGTGTGTGTGTGTGTCTGTGCATGTGTGTGCCCGTGGCGGCACGTATTTGAGGTCTTTGTCTGTAGACCTATAACGGTCCTGATATTTCGACAGTCAAGGCCAGGGCACGTCTTGTTGGTAGAGGATTAAAACCTGAAAAGGGCCCAGACAACTACGGTACGTCGCACGCGTGTGCGTGACTCGCGTGTGCGTGACTCGTGTTTGCGTGACTCGCGTTGCGAACGAACGATTACTTACATCTGGGGCAAGTTGAAGCTGAACGCAAATTCGTGTAAACCCGTATGGAGAACGGTCAGAGCCTCCTCTGGACTGTCCTCGTCTGAAAGAGAGGAGAACAAGATTCCAAATACACCATACCACACATGGTGCATACAGGTCCTACACACACACACACACACACACACACACACACACACACACACACATACAGAGAGAGGGTGGTTCATTTGGTGACTGTTCCTATATTCTGCAGTGGTCGCAAGATGACACTTTTGATCCTGTCGCTTCACCCCCTGACAACCCCTCAGTGAGTGTAGTGTGTTGGTGTTGGTAACCGTCGCGTTTGAAGAAGGATGCACGACACACAGGGAAGCTGCTCAGACAATATATTTATTAAACATAATATACACGTATATTGAAAACGCGAGCAAGTGCGTGTGTTCAATCTGAGAGGCATTCATATGTTAGAACATTTGGAAAGGAGTTTGACACCATTTGACATCATTTATATATACACAAAATTAAAACATTGCACTGTAAACTGTAACATTTAACAAGGCATTCAAATGCCTCGTTAAGAAAAAGACATGGCGTGTCAAGGAGGACATACAGTACATGCAGTTGGACTGTGAAGGGCATGTTTTCAGTGATTATATTGACCAAAAACATCATTCCATTCCAAGAATCAGTCAGTTCAAAGAGCGAGAAATAGAGTGCAGCTGTAGCTGAGGAGACACGCCCTGAGAGAGAGAGAGAGAGAGGGGGGGAGAGAGAGAGAGAGAGAGAGAGAGAGAGAGAGAGAGAGAGAGAGAGAGAGAGAGAACATGACCTTGTTTCACTTCCTGGTTTTCACTGTTATTGTTTACATTTAGATGTGCTACCCTCCTCTTCGACCCGGTTTCCTGCCACCTCAGCACAGCAGCACTACCGCTGTTTCAACCTCGCTTTCCATGGTGTGTGTGTGTGTGTGCGCGTGTGTGTGCGTGTGTGTGCGCGCGTGTGTGTGCGTGTGTGTGCGCGCGTGTGTGTGTGTGTGCGCGTGTGTGTGTGTGCGTGTGTGTGCGTGTGTGCGTGTGTGCGTGTGTGTGTGCGTGCGTGTGTGTGTGTTTGTGTGTTCTCTTTGGCGCCACCAGTGTCATAAACAGGCTGTGAATGTGAGTAGGCCTCGAGTGTGAGTGTGAGAGTGTGTGTGCGTGTGTACGTGCGCGTTGCGCGTGCGTGCGCTGTCAAGTCGCCGGCTGCTTGCGTGGAGTGTGAGCAGGAGCAGACCGGTATGAACCAGACCGAGCAGCCTCCTCCCCCCCCCCTCTCAGCCGGATACTCCGACGCATGCATTACCACTCAGCCCTCCCATAGGAGGGGATGTGTGACACGTAAATTACAGCCCGGGCTCTGATAGGTGGGACATCTGACATGTGCCCGCCCACTTCTCTATGACCATGTGTTCTGTGGCCGTGGGAGGATGGAAGAGGAGGAGGAGGAGAGAGGAAGGGTGTTTTCAACCACATACACAGAGAACACACAGGAGCACAGACGGAAATTGAATTACCACATAGTAGCAGAGAGAGATTTGAGATAAATTAGGACAGACGAAAGATCCAAGTTAATTCACGGGGTGTTTATTAAACATTGTCAGTATTTACATTGGAACCACATTCAACGGGGGGGGGGGAGGGGGAAACCACTGTCATTATAATACAGTTTTTATTCTGTACATAAAATACATACAAATACTATCAACCCGAACGATGAAACCCAACGTAGACAGAAGGTGAAACGTAACTCTATCTCTAACATCTTTCTACAGCATTGTAGGTTGACACAACATGTATAGGTAAAATAAATACATACATAAATAAAATCCCAAACTGTGACCCCTGATGATCATTTTAGTTTGGTACCAGCCATTATATATTCAGAGAATCTTAAATAAAGGTTGGTGATGTTATGATGGTGACTATATATATAATTTACCGTGGCATTGCCACGGTAAAAGTGGTACCATGGTACCAATGTTGTACTTAAATAATACCATGATATAATCAAATTTAAACCATGATACCGGTTAAAATATCATGGCAGTTCCATCATTTTGATGGTAGTGACCAAAAAACAATGGAAATACCATAATACATTTCGACGTTCCTGGCCAAATTCCCAATCAGGTCTCTGACATCAAGGCCACCTAATCATCCCTTCCCCTTAATTGGCTGATATCAATCCCTGTCTCCTGAGCCGTTCAGCCATTGTGTAGTGTGATGTGTGCCGGGTGCCAGTGTATGGCAGCCATTGAGCCTGCGTAGCCCAAGGTTGGGTGCTACACAGTGGTGGTGAAGGAGGCAATTTCCCTCCTACATTGTAAAGCGCTTTGAGTGTCTAGAAAAGCGCTATATAAATGCAAGTAATTATTATTAATTATTATAGCAAAACTATGACAGAACACAATTGAATACTGAATAAACACAAAACATTGATACAAAGACTGAACAATCCAGGTTCGCAGCTAGCTAAACTTCTATCATGACATCATGTATTCGATCAATAAATGAATAACATGTCATGCTGAGCTGTCTGTTGCCATGGTGATAATCTTCTCCCAGGTCCCGATGAATTGTTTGTTCGTCTTGAGTCAAAAACAAAATGGGGAAATAGGCCTAATTGTT
The DNA here is from genome assembly GCF_963971535.1 of Notolepis coatsorum. NCBI lineage: Eukaryota > Metazoa > Chordata > Actinopteri > Aulopiformes > Paralepididae > Notolepis > Notolepis coatsorum. Next base: position 103,176,834 of record NC_140175.1, read on the forward strand.
TATCCAGCTGTGTTGTCATCCAAGACTACTTGTAGTCACACTATCCCTACAAGTGTTCCAACAACACAGATTAATACCTTCGGTTTATCCTTAGCCTACTACAGGCTGTTATGGCATACAGGCATATAAATAGGGTAGAATGTGTTGCACAACATATTGACCTACAAAAGGTGTAGTAGTAGTAGGCTATGGCCTGGTCTGGATTGTAAAGGGACATAATTCTAAAAAACCTCTCACAAACCACTATACTAGTACTGACGCTCATGTGTAAGCCATAATGTTACATTAAGTCAACGTCACAACAAACTGTTACATTTGTTGCCATCGATAAGTGTGTCGAAGATCATGATGCTTCTTTATAGCTCATATTCAACAGTTGTGTGGAGCAGCAGCAGTGACATGCTAGACTGCTACTTCCTCAGAAGGCATGATGTCATTGTAGACACATCAGAGAGTCTGGTCCAATCAGAGACTAGAGAGGCCCGCCCCCCCTCTCCTCTCAGCCAGCCCTGAACAGGTTTGAACCGCTTCTAACAAAGGGAGTCGCCTGAACTACTTAGGGATCATATCATCAGTGAGAAATGTTGATCAGATGAAAAACGTCCACTGGCATTAACCAGTGAAATTATATTTGAGCTTTTAAAGAGCTTTGGTTTGATTGCACTTTGTCCTATTACTTTACTTGCTATATAATACTGTATATTTCGAATAGTTACTTTTCAGTGGCATATTTAGGTTATAAATTCAAAAGATAGCCAGGATATTACATTTATAATAATTACTTTGAAGAGTCATTACATGTGTATACAATACAAATATTTTGCGGATAATGCACCGCGTTATTATACCATATCTCTTTTGAGGGGAGAAAACAACACCTAGATCAGTTGCATGAGGATCAGATCAGCGGTCGCATCAGCACCAGTGTGTGGAATTCTGTGGATGGACTCACGCACTCAGAAATGGACATTTTGTGTGCAAACATATAGGTTTAAAGTGTGTTCCTATAGCCACCACATTTGAGACAAATTGTGTAAACAAACCAACTAATAGCCAAACGTGTCCATTTCTATTGCGAAAGTAGTCTAGCCTATACTGCATAGCCTATAGATTTATAATCAAGCATTTGTACTTTATTGTTTGTATATTGTATATTTTGTACAGTGTTTTGGCCTTTATTCTTTTTTACTGTTTACTGTATGAAGCACAATCTCAGGGGGAGGCTCATACTACAGAACCAAGCATTTCACTGTAATGTACATGCATATATTATGTGACAAATAAAAACACAACTTGAACAACAGACACCTTGAACACTCTCGTCTCACACCTCTCTCTTGTGTGAGAGAGTAAAGTGCGTGATGGTGGTGGTGATGGTGGTACTACTTGTCCCTTACCTCTCTCCTCTCCTATTAAGGTGTCGTAGTGGTGTAAGTACTCCACCTCCTCGGTGTAGTTCTGGGTGTAGGCCGTGTTGGCTCCGGCGTTGCGGGACTCGGTCCAGCGCACCTTGGCGACGCCGCGCGCGTTGATGTCCAGGCGCCTGACGCGCACCTCCCCGGACACCTCCACCAACACCCGGCCGGACACCGCGTCGCCCCCGGAGAACACGGGCAGGCCGTGCTCATTCAGACTGTCAAAGAACACCGCGAACGTCTTCACCTTGCCCAGCACCATGATGACGGGACCAGAAGTGCCTTTAAATAAGCCTCTAATGGGAGTTCACTTCATGTGAAAAGACGCACGAAAACATGCGCCTCGCTCTTCATCCAAGCTGACCCCCCTGGGTCAGTGGTTCTTCTGTCGCTTAAGTGTCATCTGTTTCCCGGGTTCTCCTCCTCATGAGCACCGTGGTCTCTGGGTGGTGGTCACTGGTGTCCGCTGTCATCCCACTCCGACGCTCAGCCTCCTCCGGTCTGTAGTGTGAGCGCGGCGGAGGTCCAACTCTCTTATAGGAGGCTGTGCGCAAAAACAACCCCACTGAGCATGTGCGCGGCTTTAAGCTCTCCCCTGCTGCAGGATGAAGCTGCCCTGCTGCCTACAGAGCGAAAGAGCTGTCTAGCATGAATGCACATGGAAAATATGCCTCTTTTTATATATATATATATATTAATATATACAAACGCCCTCACATAAAAAAGCAACAAGATAGGAGCTCTGTCCTTCATTGGTTTTCAAACTGCATTCTCAGAAAAGAAGCCCTGGGTATAGTAGTCTGTAGCTATAGGCAAATCATGTTGATACATAATAAACTAACAAGCAGGGGAAGTGAATGAATAATGCTCTCCCCTCCCTGGCCTCAACCACTGAGCAAGGCACTTAACCCTCCAACCGACAGAACCTGGAAGCTCCCGCAGGTGTGGATGTGGAAGTGAGCGTGTAGCACTGGCGGACTCAGGGGTGGGGGGGGGGGTGGGGGGGGGGCAGGATCGCCACCCCTGGTGCCCCCACGGTTGGAAAAACGCGCACTAAAGTGCCCTTTTTGGCCGTAGCCAGCTTGGTCAACGACCGGCCCACTACTAGGCTGGGACAGCGGCCCATCGGTACCCAATCACATCTCTTACTAAGCGCCAGTCGTGCAAGTACATGACTGAGAGGGGGGCTGGTACATGACTGAGAGGGGGGCTGTGGTACATGACTGAGATGGGGCTGGTACATGACTGAGAGGGGGCTGGTACATGACTGAGAGGGGGGCTGGTACATGACTGAGATGGGGCTGTGGTACATGACTGAGATGGGGCTGTGGTACATGACTGAGAGGGGGCTGGTACATGACTGAGAGGGGGCTGTGGTACATGACTGAGAGGGGGCTGTGGTACATGACTGAGAGGGGGCTGGTACATGACTGAGAGGGGGCTGTGGTACATGACTGAGAGGGGGCTGTGGTACATGACTGAGAGGGGGGCTGGTACATGACTGAGAGGGGGCTGTGGTACATGACTGAGAGGGGGGCTGGTACATGACTGAGAGGGGGCTGGTACATGACTGAGAGGGGGCTGTGGTACATGACTGAGAGGGGGGCTGGTACATGACTGAGAGGGGGTTGTGGTACATGACTGAGAGGGGGCTGGTACATGACTGAGAGGGGGCTGGTACATGACTGAGAGGGGGTTGTGGTACATGACTGAGAGGGGGCTGGTACATGACTGAGAGGGGGCTGGTACATGACTGAGAGGGAGGGGGCTGTGGTACATGACTGAGAGGGGGCTGGTACATGACTGAGATGGGGCTGGTACATGACTGAGAGGGGGCTGTGGTACATGACTGAGAGGGGGCTGGTACATGACTGAGATGGGGCTGGTACATGACTGAGAGGGGGCTGTGGTACATGACTGAGAGGGGGCTGTGGTACATGACTGAGAGGGGGCTGGTACATGACTGAGATGGGGCTGGTACATGACTGAGAGGGGGCTGTGGTACATGACTGAGATGGGGCTGGTACATGACTGAGATGGGGCTGGTACATGACTGAGAGAGGGCTGGTACATGACTGAGATGGGGCTGTGGTACATGACTGAGAGGGGGCTGGTACATGACTCAGATGGGGCTGTGGTACAGTACATGATTGAGAGGGGGCTGGTAGATGACTGAGAGGGGGCTGGTATACATGACTGAGAGGGGGCTGGTACATGACTGAGAGGGGGCTGGTACATGACTGAGAGGGGGCTGTGGTACAGTACATGATTGAGAGGGGGCTGGTAGATGACTGAGAGGCGGCTGGTATACATGACTGAGAGGGGGCTGGTACATGACTGAGAGGGGGGCTGGTACATGACTGAGAGGGGGGCTGGTACATGCCTGAGAGGGGGCTGGTACCATGTATTGTGCATAATTGTAGGTCAAACCATTAAAAAGTTCATTTCCACGGCAGCCATTTTGGATTTTGGTCTCTCACAAATTGTCCCCGCCTTTTAAAAAAATACACCGCGGCTAAATTTGTTTATTAACCCTCCTAGATGACAAATCCATTGAGAAACAAAGTGCCACAGATGACCCAACTACTATAGGTCCATATCGTATCATCATAATATAATTTAAAAAATCATTAGGATAAGGGTTCCCTTGATAAAGATGCATGAAATGGCTGTATAATATACAACACCTGTAGCTCAACTGCAAAAACTGCTTTTTTATTTGATTAGATTTATTTGGAAATTAAAAACACATGATAAAAACAAATGATCTTGACCAATTTGTATTCCTGAGGATATCACCTAAAGCAGTGATTCCCAACCTGGGGTCCGCGGACCCCTGGGGCTCCGCCAGGGGGCGCAGGGGGTCCGCCAGACCACAGATGATTTGAGGTCTTTTTTAATCAGAAGCATGAATAGTCTCTCCACTACAATAAAAAATAAAGATAAATAAATAAACATCTAGACATGATTTTTGAACGTTAACAGTAGGCTACCGGGTAGTCGCTAAAACGCGAATCAGTTGACTGTATCACTTTCTGTAGCTAGCCTAGCACGCTAGTTAACTTTCTCGGCTCGTCTGCAGTCAGCCGCCAGAGGCGAAAATGTGTGACAAACGAAAAGGAGATGACGGCAGCTCATCTGCAAAAAAAGTTAGGACCTACAGCAATCGCTAAAATTACATCTCCATGGGCTTCACTGAGGGACCAGACAAACGACCTGAGTGTGTGATTTGTGGAGAAAAGTTGGCAAACTCGAGCCTGAAGCCCAGCAAGCTGAAGAGACATCAGGCGTCTAAGCACCCAGAAACCGTTGGGAAGGATCCAGACTTTTTTCGGAGGAAAGAACAGTCTCTCAAGGCGAACAAGCCTGTTGATGTTAGAGTAGCGTGGAGCAGGGGTGGCAGTGATTTACAGAAGGCTACCGAATTGCAAAAGCAAAGAAACCGCACAATATTGGCGAGCAGCTCATCAAACCAGCCTGCATCAAAATGGTTTAGAAACTGTGCGGCACACAGGTGGCGGATAAACTAAAATCAGTACCACTCTCGAACAATGTAGTGAAAGACCGAATTGATAAGATGTCAAGTGATTGCGAGCAGCAGCTGTCAGAAAAGCTTAGAAAGGGTCCATTTGCCATACAACTTGATGAAACTACAACTGTCGCAGACGAGGCTGTGCTCATCGTTTATGTGCAATATATTGAAAATGAGGATCTGAAGCAGGACATTCTCATGTCAGTCAACCTTACTACCACCACTCGAGGTGAGGATATTTTTACTGCAGTGGATTCTTACTTCATTCAACATAAATGCAAACCGTTCACCATTAGGTTCAACCTTCACTTTAGGACTCACCTAACGCCAGCCCACTTTAGCAGGCTGGGATGGCTTAGGGTTGAAGAAAGAGTACACCAGCTTAAAATGCTACTGGTTTTTAAAGTACTAAAAGAAACGGTCCCCAAGTACCTAGTCAATTATTTTAATAAAGTAGGAGATGTCCACAAACACGCCACAAGAGGAAGCCCCACGGACCTGGTCCCGCCGAGAGTCAGGACATGCATGGGGAAAGATGCATTTTTTTACTCTGCTACGGTAATGTGGAATGCCCTGCCAACATTTTTAAAACTCCTGAACTCCCCTCTCGGATTTAAATCCGCCCTAAAAACATGGCTCAGCAGCAACTCAAATTGGTCTTAAAATGTTTTTTTGATCTCTTTTATCATAACTTGGCTTTTATTTATTTTATCATGAGTTGCTTTTAAGGGTTTGCGGATTTTCTTTTAACATTAGTTAACTGTATGAGTTGTCAGGTTAGGTGTTTTTATAATTTTTTTTTTAGAATGTGTCCTGTCAGTGTACATGTCCATTTGTGTTTCTGTGCCTTTTTATGTTCCATGTATGGACCACAATCGAAACAAGCCTTGGCTTTATTGTGTTTTATCCATTTTTGACCTGCGTTATTGACACTGTTATTGTCTTGTCTTTTAAAAAAAAAATTTGTCATACGATTTGTGTCAAAATAAAGTATTCAATTCAATTAAAAAAAAGGGCCTGATTTGAGAGGATGAATACAGGATTTGAATATTGGCCAACATTTTTAAATACATATGGTGCAAGATTAGATTTGTTGATTGAAGGCACAAGTCAAAGAAGCATAGTGGGTCTAATTATGATGCATATGCCTGTGTATAAGCAGTTTGTTATTAAAATGACAAAAAAAAAGGTATTAAACCCAGCTAGGACAGATTCTCTCTGCTACTGATTGGAATTTCCTGTCTCATATTTAGTTTAATTTGTTGCATTGATTTGTTCCATAAATGCAAACCGTTCACCATTAGGGACTGATTTGAGAGGATGAATACAGGATTTGAATATTGGCCAAACATTTTGAAATGCATATGGTGCAAGATGAGATTTGTTGATTGAAGGCACAAGTTAAAGAAGCATAGTGGGTCTAATTGTGATGCATATGCCTGTGTATAAGCAGTTTGTTATTAAAATGACAAAAAAAGGTATTAAACCCAGCTAGGACAGATTCTCTCTGCTACTGATTGGAATTTCCTGTCTCATATTTAGTTTAATTTGTTGCATTGATTTGTTCCATAAATGCAAACCGTTCACCATTAGGGCCTGATTTGAGAGGATGAATACAGCATTTGAATATTGGCCAAACATTTTGAAATGCATATGGTGCAAGATGAGATTTGTTGATTGAAGGCACAAGTCAAAGAAGCATAGTGGGTCTAATTATGATGCATATGCCTGTGTATAAGCAGTTTGTTATTAAAATGAAAAAAAAAAAGTATTTTATGGTATCTTATTAGGAGGGGGTCCGCGAATTTCATCAGAGATGTTTGGGGGTCCCTGGGGGGAAAAAGGTTGGGAACCACTGACCTAAAGCATTCATTAAAACACTTATTTCCAAGGTGGTCCTCGATGGAAGACATAAAAACACAGCACATATAGCCTACTCAACTGCTAATTTTTGCTCAACTGCAAAAATATGCCTACTTATGTATTAGCCTACAGGGAAAAACACATTCACAACAGGCAGCAACGTTTATTTTCAGCCAAGTATGGTAATAAGGTAACTATTAGGATATATATGGTATGGATTACTTACTCTTAATAACGTATTACTATCTGTGGTAGCTCTAGTCTCCACCTACACAAATTGTTTTTGTGCTGTCCATTGATCACATAAAAATATCTAACTATTACTCCTCTCTGAACATGAATATAAAACAAGAAGGTGATCTATTAACTGTGTAAACCTTATGCAATATTCATCATTGATATTTGAATACTTGAAATCTGTATGAACTGAGTAGTTAGTATCAAATTAAATAAGATGGAACAGCTCCATGCATTAATTGAATAAATAACTATTTGCTCATTACCAGTATGGTATTGTTTAAATTGTACAGCTTTTTGCACATCTTTGTCAGGGAATTCCAACAATTCTGGACCTGAATGTACCAGTTAATTGTAATCATTTCTCTCTCCTTATGTCTAGTCAAGCCAGGTTGTGGAGGAGAGAGACAGGGATGAACAGGCTATAGACTACGTTGCCCATCCTGAGCCTGCTATGATGCAGATGTTTTTACATCACCACCCAAAACAAGATTCAGCCAAGAGCGAGTGAGTACACTGGTCCACTTGTCCATGGCACTTACTACCCAGCTTTGTAGTGTGTTGGGGGAATAGTACACTGGTGGGTGGTGTCCGACCAGGGGCGTTTTTAGGGTTAGAAAACATTGGGGGCTTCAGCCCGGGGGCCCTTTTTTTTTTTTTTTTCTTTTTTAAACACAGAAATACGCAATTTTAGAGTAATTAGAGATGAATACTGAAGAACTCGAATCATTAGAGGTTCTCAAAGTGAGGTCCATGTCCATGAGAGGGATCTGGGCAGTTCCCATAGAAAATTCAAAGTTAACAGGACCAAATCATCAGTTTCTTATTTATTTATTTAACCTTTATTTTGCCAGATAAAACATTGATCTGGTCCAAGAGGCCCCAACAGGAGTACAAATATACATATATACACATATATATACATATATATATAATATATATACATATACTGTACATACATACACACATATACACCAATAACAAAATAAAAACAGTTAAGAATCATACACATAAGCAAATAAACAAACAAACATTATGCACAGCCTATGTACAAAAGAAATAAACAGTTCATCTCTAGTCTTTACAGTTTTCTTGAATTGCATAAACACTCAAATCAAAAGTATTACACAATTATCAAAACCTTACACTCAAGGAGCAAAACGTAGGCCCAGATTTGCACCCCTATAAGCACAATGTCAGCCTCACACTTTTTGCAAAACAATACACACAGTGATTTGCAAAACACTAAACACACTTCCATTACATTAGACACAGAATGTCAAATTACCACACATATGAGCCAATTGGTTAAACACAGCCATCAGATGCACAAACACACCATTGCTTAATTGTAGATACACCAATCAGGTTTAAGCACTATAAAAATGCAGCAGGTGAGTTCACCTGTCTTCAACCAAAATGGAAAGAGAGTGAAGTACTGTACACAGAGAATGTGAAAATATACAATACATTCACCAAACACTACACAAGACAACCAATGATGCAGACTGATGAAAATATACATTTTCTCCCATTTTCCCAAATCAGTCAACATGTCAACATGGAGAATCACAACAAAATATTATCTTGCCAGATCCATAGGCAAAGAGAAAATGTCTAGTATTTTCTGTACTCTATTTACATTTTAACCTGTATTGGATACAGTATTTTATGTTTGTCTGATATTTGCTGAGCTTACAGTGTTATGCACATAGTAGCATGAAAACTGGGACATGTTTTGTTGTGATTCTCCATGTTGAAATGTTGACTGATTTGGTTATATGGAGAGAACATTTATATTTTCATCAGTCTGCATCATTGATTTGGGTATATGGATAGTGTTGTGAAGGGCCAGATTAAACCGAATATATATATTTATTTATATATATATATTTAATTGTATTTGTATATTCTCTAATATTCCCTGATATCCCTTGTATATTCCTTGTACAATATGCATTGAATATCCATTCTAGCCTACTGAACATCCCATAATAGTCTCCATTCTACTATTGGTCGAGACCTTGGTGCCAGGCTGCCATACCCCCCAGACCCAGTTCAAACGTACCGCTCAACATGTACGAACAAGTCCTAGTTCCGCGTAGGAATCTGGCTACCGCACCACTAATGGGACTATTGTTCATAGTGCGTATATATACTGCGCTACTAAAGTAGGACTTCCTTTTCAGTCCAGTTTCTTACCCTCCAATAGAGTGACAGGCGTAAAGCCTCCCCGCGACGCCACGTGTGGGAGTAAGGCCAAGTTCGGCCTACCATCGGTATTGAGACATCGTGTATATTAATATTTGAATAGTCATATTTGGCACTATATCGTCGAGTTGGACGTAGTCTATTAAGCTAATAATAGTCTGTTAATATATAGTGCTTCGTGCGGTGAGAATACTACCGTAGTCAGCACCCCATCGTTTCGGGCAGAAAACTGGCTGTTTATCCAGGATGATCGACCCCATGTGAGATTGCACCCGAGGAGCCCCAGAGCCGACGAGCGAGTGGACCTGTATACCGGATTATTCTACCGACGACAGCCCGCCTTCCCAGGCACGGATTATGCTTTGTATACGTTGATTATTCCATGGATAAAGACCCCCGACACTGCCGTGTGTTGGAACCCCCCCCCCCTGGAGAGGACGCAAGGTGAGGAGACGCTCTGCAAGACGAGGTCGCTTCACGTCTCTCCTCCGTGGACCGGAGGACGCCGGCCCACAAAGAGTCCATCTGCTTTCATCTGTGGTCCAAGGATCGCCGGCGCATTGAACGGCACTACAGTGGGTTCACCTGGGATACCCTTGGCCGGATGAGGCAGCCGGACTCTACCCCCCCCCCCTTCCTACTCCTGTCGGCTTACAAGCGACTGGATTAACCCCCCCCCCCTAGTGTATCCAGTCTATAATCATTAAAGTATCATTGCTGTTATTCCTTAACTATTCCAGGTCGTATATGTACCACCTGCACCTTCAGAGATTGGACATTCTCTATTGATATACCGACGAATACTCTTGCCATAAAAGTGCATACTAATTCCCATTCATAAATGTGATTGATTTGATTAAGTGCTTGCTCTACACACCATCGCTGTGTAGAAATAAAGACCTATTTCTAATTCGTACATTTGTGTTGGATCCGTTTCATCTACGTGACAGTGTTCATCATAATATATTTATGCCGAGTACTGGGTGGCCGAATATTAAGTACAAAGGTAGTGGTAGTAAGTATCATATCTAGTAATACAGTCAGGGAATTGTACCCCTCAGTTACAATTGGTCCTTCGAGCCGGATGGTAATCAGTGTAATATTAATATAGTGTTATTAATATTGAAATGGCCTATGATGAACACTCCACGAAACGATCCTCCTAACCAACGCCCGCAGCGCGAACGACGGCTCCCTCAGTACTTAGAGGCTTACGCTGTCAGTCAACAACCTAGTCTTCTACTAACAGTAAACGTGGTAAAACTAGAAAGTAAAAGTATGTCTAACCCCAACGCCCAGACTACCCCGACCATAGAGGCCCCTACGGGTTCTAATGTAACTGACCAAGTTCACGGTGGGGACCAGTGGGAACCAGACATGACTTCACACCCCGCCAGTACTGAAGAAGTAGTCCCCGACGAGTCCCGGGAGGAATACAACGCTACCGAGAGAGAACTCGGCACGGAAGAAGACGGGGAGAGCACCGTGGAGATAGAGCTCCAAGGCTCCGCAAGGAGTACCCCGAGGGAAGGCTCCCCTATACAACCGCCTTCTCCCAGCGAGGCAGAGAGGACCCTACAGCAGGCCTTCCTCATCAGCCTGAACGCCGCTGCTGAACGCGACCGACTGCAGATCCAGCAGCGGAGCGAAGAAGAGCATATACGTCTAGAAATAAGACGCATTCAGAGGGAAGAGAATGTGGCCCGAGACCGAGCAGACAGCCAGCGAGCAGCTGCTGGTGCTCTACGGGACGCAGAGCGCGACAGACAGCAAGCGCAACTAATAGAACAGCTGATCAGACGGACAACACCCTCTCCCTCCGCCAGAGGCTCCAGGAACTCGTCTAGACACACCTCCAGGGCGGCATCCCCTAGCCGAGTAAACAACCCTGAACTTGACCAACAGACGAGGTCTATACCCCCCACAGACCACCTCCCCCCACCGGTCCAAGCGAGACCTAGCAACCGGGAAGGAGCAGCATATCCTGTGGAGAGGCTAAACCAGAGACTACAAGCACTGGATGACCTAACTGAAGACGAAGAGGAAGAGGAGGAGAACCACGCCCGACGACAGCACAGTACTCTACCGGACCAGGAGGTCCGGTACAGCCCAGGCTATACTCCCGCGGAGCTGCGCTACAGACCCCCGACTCTATACACGGGTGAGCACGACGCACGACCCGCACCGAGGAACAGCACCTGGACAAGCGGGCCATGGTACACTGCCGGTACCAGCCCATACCAAGGAGCGGGAGGAGACTCGCCTAGGAGGCCTCTCCCCCAACGCTCGCCGATGTATCCACAGTCAGCGTCATACATTGGCACGCCTATGGTACCCGACTTCACCCAAGAGAACCGGGCCCAGTATACAGAACTCCGCATGTGTCTGGAGACCATGTTGGTGGATGTATTGGATGAACGCCATAAATACGCCATCCTACTGAAGCACTTAAAGGTATCCCGCGCACATAATATAGCGCTCGCCTACGCGACTTCCACCACCCCATACACAGCAGCGCTGGTAGCATTGGACCAGAGGTATGGGCGCATATGGGATTACGTGATCCAGGAGATCCGACACATCGACCGCTTACCCCCAGCAATAGACAATCGAGCACTGGACGACCTGTCCATCAGAGTGCAGTCCCTGGTAGGGATGTTGGGAGCGCAGAGAGAGAAGGGGAGGCATGAACTTTACGCCAACTCAAATGTGGAAAGGATCTTGGAGAAGCTGCCGCCCGCTCGACAGGAGCGTTTTAGGCGGCAGAGAGACCACCGAGACCCGAATGGCCCCGAACCGAACCTCCTCGATCTAGCAGACTTCCTGGCGAGAGAAGTCAGCAGCCTACGGCTAGATACATTCGGACGGAGCACCCCTGGCTCCAGAGAAGGAACCAGACGACTAAATGATGGAAGAAGATCGGTGACTGTGATGCACCAATCGGAGTCAGTACCGAGCAGCAGGAGCCACAGTACCCCCTCCAGAACGGAGAAGTGGAAGATAGTGTGCCCCTACTGTGAGAAAGAACACTGGCTAGCGCAATGTGACTCCTTCCCCAAGCTGAACGCGGAGGAAGCAAGTCAATGGATAAAGTCCAACAAGCGCTGCTTTCGCTGTGCGCGCTCACACATGGCAGCCGAATGCCGCTTAAAGAAAAGGTGCACCAAGTGCGATGGAGCCCATCTGGACATACTTCACGACAGTAACAGACGGCGCCCTTCACCCGCACCATCCAGCAGCAAAGCGAGCGTCATGTACATCGATCCCGCCAGCAGCAGTGGAGCCCGAGTACTCCTAAAAGTAGTGCGTGTGACACTAAGCTACCAGAATAAAGTCCTGGACACTTACGCCATCCTCGATGACGGGTCAGAGAAGACCCTTCTGCTCGCCTCCGCTGCGGCCCAGCTAGGGCTGCGGGGAAGCGAAACCCAAATGACAATTCGGACAATAAGACGAGATTTGAAGACGATAAAGGGCGAGAATGTCTCATTTTCTATCGCAGCAAGCGGCCAGCCTGAGCGACGGTACCAGATTACAGACGCTTTCACCAGCCAAGAAATAGGACTGTCGCGGTACACATACCCCGTCGCCAAGCTGATGGAGAAATATGCACATCTGCGCAAGTTACCGATCCCGCTCATAGACAATGCTATGCCGACCCTGTTGATAGGCTCCGACCATGCAGACCTCATTGTCCCGATAGACCGGGTTCATACCGGACCCCGAGGCTGTCCTGCAGCAGTCGAGACCCGTTTGGGATGGACTCTCCAAGGCCCGCTCGCCAAATCTCTCAACCGAAGTACAGCCACTAGATGTCTCCACTCCCGAGTCACAGAGGGAGAAACCGCACTCCTGCAACACGTAGAGCGGTTATGGACCTTGGAACAAATGCCCTTTAAGAACGGAAAGAAAGACATTCGCTCTAAAGATGACATTTACGCCATTCACCTCCTCGAGACAGGGACCAAGAGAGTCCCGGTCAACGGCGTGTTGAGATACGCCACGCCACTCCTGCGGCGAGAAGGAATGCCTACTTTCCACGCCAAGACAGACGCCACAGAACGGTACCTGCTGAACACGGAGCGGCGCTTAGCCAAGAACCCCGCCCAAGAGAGTGTATACCGCGCTGAGATTGAGAAGCTCATCACAGCGGGACACGTCACAAAGATGGACATTAAAGAGGCTGACCAGACCACTGAATCGTGGTACGTGCCTCACCACAAGGTCCATCACAACGGTAAAGACCGCATAGTATTTAACTGCAGCTACCAGATCGGATCCCAAAATCTGAATAAAGAGTTACTGCCCGGTCCCACACTCGGCCCCTCCCTACTCGGCGTTCTACTCCGCTTCCGCCAGGAAAAGGTGGCCATCAGCGGGGACATTAAAGGAATGTTCCTGCAGGTGAGATTAGTAGAGGAGGACAAGCCCCTGTTACGGTTCCTATGGAGAGAGAAGCCAGGAGATGAGCACCCAGCCATCTACCAATGGGAAGTCCTCCCCTTCGGAACGACGTGCAGCCCCTGCTGTGCTACATTTGCACTACAGAAACATGTAGCAGAGGACCCAGCAGCGGACGAAGAGGTCCGACACAGCGTAAAGAACAGCTTCTACGTAGACAACTGTCTACAAAGCCTTTCAACCCAGGAAGAAGCCGAGGCTCTCCTGATTAAACTCCGCGCCTCATTGATCAAAGGCGGCTTTGATCTCAGGCAGTGGGCCAGCAGCGATCCGCAAGTACTGCGCAGCCTCTCCTCCGAGGACAAGGCAGCCAGCAGCGAGACCTGGATGGCTACAATCCCGGGAGAAGCCCAGGAGATGACCCTGGGATTGGTGTGGCGATTCAAAACAGATTCGCTTCACTACAGACACAAGCCCCTGACTACGGACCAGGGAAGGCCGGCGGCGGCGCCGACCACCAGACGGAGTGTGTACACAACACTCGCCCGACAATATGACCCGCTAGGATGTATTCTACCGTACACCACCAGGGCAAAAATGATTGTACGAGCATTGTGGGACAAGGACCAGGGCTGGGACGACCCCATTCCCGCACACCTTGCATCCACCTGGAGAGAGTGGGAGATGGAGCTCCACTCACTCCCAGGCGTTAATATGCGCCGAAGCTACTTCCCACCCACGGTGAGGCCAGAGACATGTAAAATGGACTTACACGTCTTCAGTGACGCCTCAGAGGTCGCATACGGATCAGTAGCCTACTTGCGGGCCCAAGAAAAGGGGGGAGAGATCTACACAGCATTTGTCCTCGCCCGCTCGAGAATAGCCCCACGCAAGCAACAATCTATCCCACGTCTAGAGCTCTGCGCAGCCCTAGCCGGAGCGCACCTAGCCACGCTCATCCAACGTGAGCTCACCATACCGGTGTCTAGAACAATCCTGTGGTCAGATTCCACGACAGTACTCGCCTGGATCCAATCGGACTCATGCAAGTACAAAGTCTTCGTGGGAGTCAGAGTCACCGAGATTCAAGACTTAACCGAAGAGTTAACCGGAGAAACAGAGTGGCGCTACGTTGATACAAAACAGAACCCAGCTGACGTCATCACCCGGGGAATGCCCCTAGATGACCTCACCCGTCGCAATGTCTACAGTGACGGCCCCGCCTTCCTAAGACTCCCGGAAGGACAGTGGCCCATGCCTATCCCGAGGGAAGCAAGTCCAGAGGAGGTGGAAAATAAGAAGTCTGTGTTCTGTGGATTGAGCACCGTTATCTCCGCAGACCCCAACACACTCCTGATGGGGCGGCTAGATCCCGCGTTACCCCAGACAATGTACCGGCCTGAAGAAGCGAACGGCCGACGAATGTGGAGGTACAGCCAAGTATTAGCCGACAAGTTTTGGAGCAGTTTCCTACTGCACTACCTACCGTCTCTACAGACCCGCCAGAAGTGGGTAAAGGAGAGAGACAATTTGACAGAAGGAACAGTCGTCATGATTATTGATCAATCACTGCCCAGAGCTATGTGGCCGGCCGGCCGCGTAAGCAAAGTGATCACCGGTGCCGACGGCAAGGTCCGAGCAGCTGAAGTGCTTGTCCAGGGTCGCACTTACTGTACACCCGTCCCGTGGCGAGGCTCATAGAACTGCCCCGACTCCCAGACACAATCGATGATGACCATGACCCTATAACCCTATGACTTTGTGAAGTTGACTGACCCCTACAGCAAACCCTTATGTGTAAATAGACAACGCGATTAATCTGTCTCTGCTTAACTGATTAGGTCTGGGACCAATCAGGGGGTGGCTGTTGTGAAGGGCCAGATTAAACCGAATATATATATTTATTTATATATATATATTTAATTGTATTTGTATATTCTCTAATATTCCCTGATATCCCTTGTATATTCCTTGTACAATATGCATTGAATATCCATTCTAGCCTACTGAACATCCCATAATAGTCTCCATTCTACTATTGGTCGAGACCTTGGTGCCAGGCTGCCATACCCCCCAGACCCAGTTCAAACGTACCGCTCAACATGTACGAACAAGTCCTAGTTCCGCGTAGGAATCTGGCTACCGCACCACTAATGGGACTATTTGTTCATAGTGCGTATATATACTGCGCTACTAAAGTAGGACTTCCTTTTCAGTCCAGTTTCTTACCCTCCAATAGAGTGACAGACGTAAAGCCTCCCCGCGACGCCACGTGTGGGAGTAAGGCCAAGTTCGGCCTACCATCGGTATTGAGACATCGTGTATATTAATATTTGAATAGTCATATTTGGCACTATATCGTCGAGTTGGACGTAGTCTATTAAGCTAATAATAGTCTGTTAATATATAGTGCTTCGTGCGGTGAGAATACTACCGTAGTCAGCACCCCATCGTTTCGGGCAGAAAACTGGCTGTTTATCCAGGATGATCGACCCCATGTGAGATTGCACCCGAGGAGCCCCAGAGCCGACGAGCGAGTGGACCTGTATACCGGATTATTCTACCGACGACAGCCCGCCTTCCCAGGCACGGATTATGCTTTGTATACGTTGATTATTCCATGGATAAAGACCCCCGACACTGCCGTGTGTTGGAACCCCCCACCCCTGGAGAGGACGCAAGGTGAGGAGACGCTCTGCAAGACGAGGTCGCTTCACGTCTCTCCTCCGTGGACCGGAGGACGCCGGCCCACAAAGAGTCCATCTGCTTTCATCTGTGGTCCAAGGATCGCCGGCGCATTGAACGGCACTACAGTGGGTTCACCTGGGATACCCTTGGCCGGATGAGGCAGCCGGACTCTACCCCCCCCCCCCTTCCTACTCCTGTCGGCTTACAAGCGACTGGATTAACCCCCCCCCCCTAGTGTATCCAGTCTATAATCATTAAAGTATCATTGCTGTTATTCCTTAACTATTCCAGGTCGTATATGTACCACCTGCGCCTTCAGAGATTGGACATTCTCTATTGATATACCGACGAATACTCTTGCCATAAAAGTGCATACTAATTCCCATTCATAAATGTGATTGATTTGATTAAGTGCTTGCTCTACACACCATCGCTGTGTAGAAATAAAGACCTATTTCTAATTCGTACATTTGTGTTGGATCCGTTTCATCTACGTGACAGTGTTCATCATAATATATTTATGCCGAGTACTGGGTGGCCGAATATTAAGTACAAAGGTAGTGGTAGTAAGTATCATATCTAGTAATACAGTCAGGGAATTGTACCCCTCAGTTACAGATAGAAAATGTTTTTTTTTAGCAGTCTGCATCATTGATTTGGGTATATGTAGATACATAAATTATATTTTCATCAGTCTACTCTACAGCATTGGTCTTGTGTAGTGTTTGGTGAATTTATTGTATATTTGCACATTCTCTGCGTACTTCACTTACAGTACTCTAATCACTGAGAAGTAGAATTGCTAAATGTGTTTTAGGTTAAGCACAGCAGTGTGTGTAACTGGTTCAAACAGAATTGAGTCATATGAAACGTGTGTTTCATATGGTAACAAAATGTAGTTTTTATAAATTAGTGTATGGTTTTGACAAGTGTTTAATTTAGCAAAGGATCTGAGGTGTTCTGATAATTGTGTGTGTGGTTGTGCTAATTGTGTGTTTTGAAACACCGGGCCCCGTTTTCAAAATCATGCTTAAGCAATCGAAAAAAAACTATTGTGTGTTTCATTATAATTATGTTTCAGTCTTCTCATAAAAAAAATATTCGATTTTTGGGTCTTTTCCTGCCTTTGGTCCGCTTTGCATTCACATCTCAAATGAACCGTAGCAGGGTTCACTTGCAAGAGTGAATGAGCTTTCACACCACCCCAAACCAACCGGACTATCCGAGGAAATGAACCAGGGTTCGATTAAAGCTTATTATAGTTTATCACAGTATCATGAGCATGTCTTTGTCAGTGGACACTGGACATGGGTTTGGATGGCTCCAGGTGCTGCTGTGTTAAAGTGCACATCTTCAAGTCCACAAATCGGTGAATGAAAGATAGGATCAAATGAAAACTACTTACTAAAAATGGATTAAAAGTACTAAAAACCAACAAAAAATACCAAACACTAATAAACATTCAGCACAGTCAATGGGGATGCTGACATAAAAAAAAAAAAAAAAAAAAAAAAAGTAAAAAAAAAGTAAAAAAAAAAAATTAAACAATTTTTTTTTTTTTTTTTTTTTAAGGTCCGGGGCTAGGAGAAAAACATCCGGGGCTAAAGCCCCGGAAGCCCAGGGCTAACGACGCCACTGTGTCCGACCGATTATAGTGGGCCGGTCTGGGCCAAAAAAATTAATGGACCTCCCTAATTTCTAAACCCTGGCTACGGCCCTTTTTGAGTGGCGGAAAATGAGAGGGTGTGCCCTATTGGTGCTCTTCCAATGGTCTAAACTTGACCATGTGCCCCCACGGTTAAATAATGTCACGCTAAAGTGCCCTTTTGAGTGAAAAGAATTAGAGGACGTGCCCTATTGGTGCCCCTCTAATGGTTAAACGTGACCATGTGCCCCCACAGATGAGAATATCGCGCTAAAGTGCCCTTTTGAATGGAGACAATGAGAGGATGTGCCCATTGGTGCCCCTCCAAAACTTGACCATGTGCCCCCACAGTTGAAAACTTTGCGCTAAACCTAAAGTGCCCTTTTGAGTGAAAAAAACTAGAGGACGTGCCCATTGGTGCCCTTCCAATGGTTAAACTTGATCATGTGCCCCGACTGTTAAATAATGTCACGCAAAAGTGCCCCTTTGAGTGGAAAAAATTAGAGGATTTAAGATTCAAGATTTTCAAGATTCAAGAGTTTATTTATCACATACATACCAGGGCATACAGTGAAATGCGGTTGGCCATGCCCGCCGCTACGATTGTGCAAGAATACAATAGTAATAATAGTAAATAGTAATAAAAAGAAGTAGAATAGACATGATAAAATAGACATGTTAATAAATCACTTAAAGGCACTGGGTCCTATGTACACTAATATACAGTTTTACTTCTATGTCCCTATGCTATACTTGCTGTTACTAACTATACTATGCAATAATCACGACAAGTTATTTTCTTAAATTGTCCTTTTTTCCCTTCCTTTAACCTCTTAAGCCCGGAGCCCTATTTTCTGAAAATCCGCCTAAAATACATACCTAAGTAAATGGAATATTGCTCCACTTCTACAAGGTCCATTTGCATGTTCTTAGTATCTAGGGACATCTATGGACCTCAGTGAATTCCCAGTATCAGAAATATTGTGTCTATTACTAGGCTTGCTTAAATTGTGATGAAACAAAGGAGAATATGAATTGTGATTTTTCTTTGCATCTTTGACAGTGAATAACACCATGCAAAAAATGACCAGACATAAGAAACTGCCACTGAGCTCGTTCAGTACCTTCTTGAGATCACGTGTACAAAAAATCTAAGGAAATGAATAAAGGGAAGATGATTAAACCGAAGGTTTTGTAGATACAGTACTGAATTCTGCCATCCAGACCCATGCAATTTGAAATATTATTATAGAATATAGAATATGAGGCCTATAAATTACCTTATTATAGCCAACTTGCACACTATGGATCGGGCCAAATCTACTCTTTCCAATGGCAGAGTTCAATTTGGATTTAGTATCACCAGACGTGCATGAAGAACAGAGAATGAAATCTACTGTATGTACAGTAGGTTTTTTATTCTTGCAACAGCTCCAATATATGCCAATAACGTTCAGTTTTGTGGTATATAATCCAGAGTAATAAAATAAATAAAAAAAGTCATTTGTTTGAAGGCATCTAGAGGCCGTTGGGAAGTGTAGTTTAAAAAAAATTCAACGCTCATTGAAAGCTCTAGATGTCCTCTTCTCAAATGACTACAATATCCATCATTCAGCGACGGTCGCTTTTTCAAAATGGGGGAAATCCACGATCACAACAACAGATTTCAAAAACTAAAATCTCACTAATAACACTTTAACCCAGTGCTTCTCAAACTTTTTCTGTCAGGCCCCCCTTTGGCGGACCAAAATATCTTGGGCCCCCCCCCCCCCTCGCCCCAACAAAATAGTCATGAAATGGGCCATGTTTAAATTTATTGAAATAACACCAATATCGTGACCTTTCAAATTGACAACACCTTCCCTCGCGAGAGCCACCTTGCCTCGCTGTGAGACAGCACTGCAGAATGGTCGCTCTGTTTTTGACATATTTGCAAAACAGCAGATCTTCACTCAGTGACTGGGAATTTACAAAGCGAACATAGGAAATAAGCAAACAGTCTTTATTGCTGTCAGTCTTTGACAAGGCAACACGCATGTCATCCTCAAGGCTCAACTTGGCCCTATATTTTGTTTTCAGAGCTGTCATGGATGAAAAGCCAGCTTCACACAGATATGTGGTGCTGAATGGTATCAACACCTTAACTGCTGCACCATGAGATACTTGCACTCAGCACCACACTCTGAAACTAGCTCTCCAGGTGGTATCAGATGAGATTTCAATGAGTTCTTCCAAGAGTTTGGATGGAGATGTGTCAGGAAGCTTTGTCTCAATGTTGTCTGTAAAGTTTTTTTTTTATCGAGAGTAACTTGGTGATCCTTTTCTGTGTTTTATTAAATAATGATTTTCAGATTTTGAGAAATGGTCAAACTTATCCAAATATGGTTTTCATGGAGAACAGTGCAGCTGCAACAGATAGCACTTTAGTGATAATTTTCTGTAATCCAAAAAAAAAAAAGAAAAAAAAAAGATTAATCTCAAGGCCCCCCCTGTCATGCCTCTGCGCCCCCCCTGGGGCGCGCGCCCCCCACTTTGAGAAACACTGCTTTAATACAATTGGTAAACAAACGTATTGCTGAAAATATACAATATGACTGCTGTTATGACATGGTTAGGATGTTTACTCTTGAAAACGTTTGGAAAAAAAAACGCTAATTATGTCAGACAGTCTAGAGACTGATTTATGATGTGATGTCTTTTGCGGTCCGGTGCCGGACCGCACGGGCGGAAGAGGTTAAAGTGTCCTTTTCTTGTGTGTTTAAAGTGACCTATAGTGTGTTTGTGTGTGAGCGAGTCCAGAATGTTGTGTTGTGTGTGTATGTGTGTGTTCTGTTGTGTCCCTGTGTGTGGAGAGATCAGTGTTCAGTGTTCTGATGGCCTGAGGGAAGAAGCTGAGCCTTAGTCTCTCTGTTCTTGTTGCGTGTATGCGGAGGCACTTGCCTGACCGCAGCACCTTGAACAGGCTGTTGTTGGGGGTGGTGAGGGTCCTTCATTATTCTGCAGGCTCTGGATTTGACCTCCTATTGTATAAGTCCCGCAGGGGTGGTAGTGCAATACCTGTAGTACGCTCTGCTGAGCGCACCACTCTCTGTAGGGCCATGCTGTCCTGGGCTGTGCTGTTTCCAAACCAGGCAGAATGCTCTCTACAGCCCCGGAATAGAAGGAGTGGAGTATCTTCCCTGATACTCTGAACTTCCTTAACTGTCTCAGGTGATAGAGGCGCTGTCTCGCCTTTTTTACCACAGTGTCTATGTGAGTTGTCCATGTCAGGTCCTCTGTGATGTGGACTCCCAGGTACTTAAAACGGCTCACCCTGTCTATATAGCCCCATTTATCCACAGTGGCTTGTGTGTCCCCTGCTGTATTCTCCTAAAATCCACGATCAGCTCTTTGGTTTTACCAATGTTCAGGAGTAGGCTGTTATCCCGGCACCAGCATGCCAGGACATCAACCTCCTCCCGGTAGGCCTTCTCATTGTTGTTAGAGATCAGCCCCACCATCCGCAAACTTCACTCTGGAGTTGGAGCTGAACCTGGCCACACAGTCATGTGTGTACAGTGAATACAGCAGGGGGCTGAGAACACAGCCCTGGGTGGACCCAATGCTCAGGGTGATTGAGTTGGAGGTGTGTCCACCCACCCTGACCGCCTGGAGCCTGTCGGTCAGAATGTCCAGGATCCAGGTGCTCAGGGCGGAGCTCAGCCCCAGATCGATCAGCTTGTCAACCAGTCTGGTGGGGACTATGGTGTTGAAAGCTGAACTATAGTCAATGAACAGCAATCTCACATAGCCCCCCTTCTGGCGGTCAAGGTGAGAAAGGGTGTTGTGCAGTACCTAGGAGACCGTGTCGTCAGTGGACCTGTTTGGCCTGTATGCAAACTGCAATGGATCCATGGTACTAGGGAGGGAGGCACAGATGTAATCCTTGACCAGCCTCTCAAAGCATTCCATGACCACAGAGGTGAGTGCCACCGGTTGGTAGTCATTTAGGCCTGCTGGAGAGGAGTTGTTTGGCACAGGGATTATAGTGGACACCTTGAAGCAGGCAGGGACCACGGACTCGGCCAGGGATAGATTGAATATGGTGGTGAACACTGGGGCCAGCTGATTAGCACAGGACTTAAGTATTCGTCCTGTTATCCCATCTGGGCCTGCAACTTTCCTAGTGTTTACACCGAAAAACGCTCTCCTCACGCTGTGTTCCGTCAATGAGAGTGTGCTCCTTCCCCGTGGAGGACCCCCTCCCCTCCGCGAGAACCGACGCGTCAGTGACGGCGCTAGCCGGTGAGCTAATGTCGCCACTGTTCGCCCCAAATCTCGCGTAAAAGGAGTTAAGATCGTTTGCAAGGGAGGCATCGGCACTCCCGATTGAGGAGGGGCTGACCTTATAATCAGTTATCGTTCGTAGTCCCTGCCATAAGCCTCCTGTGTCATTTTGGGCCATCTGTGCCTCCATCTTGTTCCATACAAACTCCAACATTTTGCGAAATTAGCTTACCGTCTTCTCCAGAGAGAGACACGAAGATAGATACCAGTTTCCTCTCTGTGCGTTCAGTAGAAAGCTATCTGGCTGCATGTTAGCCTAGCTTAGCACAATGAATGGAAGCGGACATGACCGGGTAGCCTTCGGAAGAGGTGTTAGTTGGACAATGGCTAGGCTACCCGGTCATGTCCGCTTCCATTCATTGTGCTACGCTAGGCTAACGTGCAGCCAGATAGCTTTCTACTGACCGCACAGAGAGGAAACTGGTGTCCATCTTCTTGTCTCTCTCTGGAGAAGACGGTTAAGCTAATTTCCCAAAATGTTGGCGTGTTCCTTTAAGTATAATTTCTCGGTACTTTTGACCCCCCTGACCGTGGGTCAGATCTAAGACCGTGAGCACATCTCTGTGAGGAAGTGCTGTAGCTCAAAGCTAGACTTCCTCTTTGGCTCTTTGGATAAAAGGGGCTGTTCCTTCCAGCGCTGGGAAAGTGAGCAGAACACCGGGCAGCAGCATCATGCAAGAGCGACACCGGTGAGAGAAAGACTTATTAATAAAGAGGAACCATGAAGTCCTATAAAAATGCATTTTAAATTGCTGAATGTTCAGCTTGTATACAGTGTTGAATTGTGTATTGGTTCTTAGTATCATATGTTCATTCATTTGATCCCAGTTCTCTACTCTTTGGATGTTAATATATACTAGGTTTTCCTATTGTCCTAAAAAAGTGATACACACCACTGCTAAGACTTGGCTGTTGTAGTTTTACTTATAACGTAAAAAGAGGAACGAGAAAAAGAAAGCGTAGCTATTTATCAGTAGAATTTGGTTTGTGATGTTGTGTGAAGTTCAGAATTCTCAAGAAGTTGTCAGGATATCCTGCACCTCACAGAATGTAAAGATAATAAATTAATATTAAAAGATTTGTCTTTGAAATGCTCACTATTATTATAGTTTCCTTATTTAATCCTACCTATTAATTAAAAACTTCCCCCGGTAAATGTCAAACCCCCCCTCCCCAACCCAACCCCCTCTAATGTACACTTTTTCCCCTTCTGATTACATTTCTTTTTATGATGTTCTCTCTTCCCTACAGTACCGTATATTTGTATGTCATAAATGTCTTGATGAATTGAAAATGGAGGACCCTGATGTAAACAAGACAAAAGTATCCTCTTAGCAGTTGTTTGTATTGAGCTGTAGTGTACTGTACCCATTCTGCAATCTGTTAACCCTTTAATCGCCGTTGACGCTGAAACACGTCATTCCCCGCCATGCTTATTCTGCCGATGACGCTGTACAGGGTCTTTGATATCAATATTTCAAAAATCTGTGATCGAAATCATATTTCTCCCCCGGAGACATTATATGTACTGGTGAGCCCCTGTCAACTCTCTAACGGTTCAAGAGCGCCATCTGGTGGCCGATCGGCAGATCGCCCAGGGAAGAAACAGGGAAGTGGAAGTTGGTGCTCATTTCAATTTGGTCCGATCACTCACTATAGGTCCCGGGACTCGAGCTCGACACAATGGATATCGATCCGTTGCCAATAACTCGATAAACAACATGATTTGGACGTATATACTATTATACAACCTGGAAATGGATCGGGTATTTCTATATCCCATAATAGAAAAAATTCTGTTCCACGCTCATCTCCCAACGGCGAGAGGAAGCTACGGTGAGTTTCAGAGTTATTTTGTAATGTCTTCTATCACTGATTCTTGAGAGTCGGGACAAAACACTTTTTAAATATTATATTTTGAGAATGCACACTATATTAATTAGAGTTATATATTCATGTAGAGAAAGGTCTGAGCTATTTAACCATGTAAAGGTGCAGGCTCTACATAGAAAAACATTTTCAACAAATTCACATGTTTCCCTTTGAAACTTGATTTGTGTTAACTCCGTCAGACACACAAAAAAGTATATAATTCGAATTATTCCAGTCCAACAAGAATCTGAAGTTCTGAAGTATGTTGTAATAGTGTTTAGTTACTCTGGTATGCAATAAAATATAATATATAAACCTCAGGTGTAATTTCACACTATTCTGAAAACCCAGAGTTAGAAATATTAGCATTTTCAAACTTTCTTTTTAATTTTGATATGATAAAAAAAAGATCATTAAGTAAATAAGACACAAGAGGATGAAGATCTAATGCTCCTTTATTACTTAAACAACATAAACTGAAGAAGGAATTTGTATTTTCCCCAAGATTAACAAAAATAAATATCTGACGGTGTTGACAATGATCTGACGGTGTTGACGAGAAACTGACGGAGTTGCCAAAACTGGATTTGCATCTCTGCTCAATTTTTTAAACAGATGGAAGTGACAATAATAAGAACTAATAACTCCTTGTCTTATACTGAACATTTTGTTAACTCAATTGTAATAAACAACAAACTTTACATACACTGTTTCCAACTATTACAAAATGCACCGTTTCCAACAACAAAAACAGTAATGGAGAACAGGACCCCTTCTTCTCGTCCCTGTTTTCATCTACCTCCTCTACACCACTTCCTGATCTCCACTTTCTCACCCACTTCTCCTCTTCCTTTCCTTCTGCATTTCTGATTAGTTTCACTATGATGTCTTGAACTGGGCAGAAACAGACATCCTTCTTGCCACATTTGGGCTGAACCACATTTCTGTTGGACCATGGGGTTGCAGAAATTCCACTTTCACATCTTGTTGCTCATTATCCACATCGATCGTCTTGGCTAGCCACCAGTGGTCATCATATACTACTGCTAACCAGTCTCCATTACTAAGGCTGCTAACAGTCTTTACTGTCACCGTACCCTCAGGACCTTTCAAAGGTTCTTCGTCCAACTCCTCCATTACATCTTCCATCTCCATACCCTCTTCCATCTCATTTTCCATCTCCTCCCACAACATGGCCAGAGGTCTCTTCTTCCTTGCCCTCAGTGTATCACTCTGCTGTTCTCATGGGTTGCCATGGTAATAGGAGGTAGCTGGGCAGAAGCACTGGCAATCCAACATCTCGCTGCTAAAGCAGGATAGTTGTCTGTTGTGGATCCTGTCCTTATGTGCGATGATCTGGTGTATTTGTCTTGTTGAGGGAACCGGTTTGAGAGGATTCATGAGAAGTGTGTCGTATCTTTGCATGTCTTCTTCCACAATATGATACAGCTGAACACCATTCAGACTGTTTGAGACCTTTTTGAAGAGGTCACATAATTTCCTCTCAGGACCAGGTTGTCAGCTGTTCTTTTTACTGTTCCGCCAATGCCGTCTGGTGCGCCCTTACCATGAGAAGTGGGGAAGAAGTTCCACGTTGTCCTTTCAAACCCCAGTGTAGGTGGGATACCAGACAGAAGAAAAAAGTTCTTCTTGTTCTTGTTTGCTTGGACCATCAGACCAAAAGTGCACGGTGGTAACCTGTGGATATTTTGTCTTGATATCTTTTAGGACTGGATCCATTTGTGTCCAGATTGCTGCAGCATCCTGTCTCTTTGACTCTGACAGTGTGCAAAACCCTGCCTTTCCACCCTTAGTGTAATACATTCTGGTATGGAGTGTTATCTGTGGCAGATTTTGTCCGAAATGGCAGGCCTGAACTTCAGCTTTATATTTTAATTTCCAGGATTCTGAAAAGTCAACATGGACGATTGCTGTACTCTCATCACAGGACTCAATTGTGTTGCTGTATTCTTTTGACTGGTTTCGCAATGAACACACATGTGTTGTGGTTTCCTATCTGAGTTTTTGCTCATAGAGTTTGATGAGCAATGAAAGGCTGCCTCTGTGTTCGACAAGCTTAGTGTTCATGTCGATTCCATTGCATGTGTCTTCTTGAACTCTCTCCCACTGCCTCCATTGAACATCGATTTTGTCTTGCTCTTGGGTTGTAACTGTACTTTTGTTTAGACATTGTGAGCAGGCGTGAAGAAGGCAGGCCTCACTTGCTGGAGAGCAACAAACTAATTGAAAACTGTCATCCAGTTTGTTTGACTTCACAACACCAGACATTTTAAGGACCTCGAGCATTAAGCATGCATTTTCATGTATTTGACACAGACATGTCTTCCGATCAGATGCTTTTGGTGCTGTGACATAGAAGGGCCTCAGAGCACAGAATGAAGAATAGCTCAGCTTTACAGTGGGGTTCTTAATCTGGAATTCAGTGTGGAGGTTGAGCATGGAGTCTAGCAGGATCATTATGTGCCGCTTGATCTTGTTCCTGGTGATTGTGTCAGTCTTATCCGTTGTCACACGTGAAGAAATCCTGAACAGTCTGTGTTATACCCTGTATTAATGTTGGCTTTTTCTGAGGCTGCTCCTTTTCTCTCATTAACTTGTAGGTTAACCCAAACTCTTTCATTTGTTGAAGAAGACGATACTTTTTAAGAATCGTGCCTGATGACACACTCAGTGCTGGTTTTTGGCGCCGTGGGCCAGGAGTTTGTTTGTCTTCAGCTCTCTTCTGGGGATGTTGTGGAATAGAAGGGTCTTTTGGATTTTCGGATTCCTTACTTTGCTTCCTGATAGCATCTTCTTTGTTTCTGTGCCTGGAGAGTCCAGTGGTGATGTATTTGTAGCCTTTTTTCTGCGCATTATTGTTTTTATCAGGTTGTTTCGTTGCTTTGTTACATTTGTAATATTCTCTTTCATAGTTTTTATTTCTCTTGAATGCCTTTTTCGCATTTTACTTTGTTGCTTTTCCTGTCTGAGAGACTCCCTGCACTGTCTGGCATTGTTATCTAGAATATCCTGATCTGATCTTTATCTGATCCTGATTTTTCTTGAACTCTACACTTGTGACAACTGATAAGATTGAGACAACTGACTAGCAAAATATTATCCTGTTGATCACTCCATACCATAATGTATTACACTATGGATGGAAAGAGTCAGATAAAGGATGATGTAGCAATCTACAGTAGACACACATGGACCAGTCCTATATTAAGAATTATTATAAAGATATTAAGATGAAATATCCACAGTTTACCACCGTTCACCTTTGCTCTGATGATCTAAGTAAACAGTATAAGAACAAGAATAACTGTTTTCTTCTGTCTTGTATCCCTACTGGGTTATGAAATTTTACATCAATCAATCAACCACGTAGACAAGTGATATATTTATATTTATGTATTAACACATGTGCTGGGAAAGTAAGACAATTATTCAATAAGCAGACCACAGCCTGCCCATGCTCTAAAAGTCAGAAGTGTATTGTAATGCATGTTATTATATGCACACTTCTGTGCAGATACAACTCTGAAATAACATTTAAATCCTTTACCATGTTCAAAAATAGTATAATAATAGCATATTATGAGGTTATTGATGGATTTGTCAACTCCGTCAGCTTACACGTCAACTCCGTCAGACACAAAATCTGACGGAGTTGACAAAAAGGCACACATTTTCCCTCCAAGCCTGTATTGTGCACTGCAGCTAGCTAGTTTTTTGGCAGTTGCTAGCTGTCTTAATAATCTCACTGAAACACTTGAATTCAATCCACTATTGTTTTTTAAAAGTATAATAACGGAGAGATGGTGTTGACATGTTCCAGCTGTGACCATAGGAATATTGACATTGTTTGTCTAAAATATCAAAACGTATCAAATTTACCAGACCATGTGTGGTAGTGTTGCATTCACCACAGGCAGGGAAAGGAAAAGGGGTCCTCAGGGATAGAGCTGGCCATGCTATTGCCTGATTTAATTAGGTTTATGAAAAAGTCTGACAGAGTTGACATAAACTGAGGACACAACTTTGATAGGCAGATTTCTATGGAAAATATTATTTGAGTTTCATGGCATGCATTGTTTTATACATTTATAACCCTTATCCTTGATTTGATATGTATGTTTTCACAAGTGGAGAGGTTTTTCAAGCTTTTTTGGGCTGGTCAATAATGTGACCCTTGCTGAGGACAAGGAAATTAACATGGGAGCTTCTAACCACAGAATATACATTTAAAGAAATATCCCCCAAAAAACTGTGCTAAAACATAACATCAGTATACACAATACCTTTAGATTGAACTTTGTGAGTATGTCAATCATTATTAATTTCTTTATTTTTTATATAAATTTGACTTTTCTATGTAGGACATGTTTTGTCCCGACTCTCAAGAATCAGTGCTATACTAACTGCTCCAATGATCATATCACCCACACTAGATGAATGATATAACGTTTCCCACGGAATTATAAACGACCCCCCGCCCATCCGGTCAACATCAGATCATACGTAGTAACTTCTAGAACCATGTCCAGTTGAAATTTTTTATCTCGCGCCGATTGCTATCAAACTGTATACAATCATCAATATAATGCATTTAGGGCTATAAATCACGTTCTGGAGAAAGCTGCAGAAAACGATAAAAACATACTTATACTTTAGACCGTATTTTAGTATGAATATGTGAATGAAAAAGTATAACGTTGCTACACCCTGAACAATAGATATAGGACTTTGAATGGGCCATGGTAATGTCAATTTAGCAATACAATTTAAAAAGTTATAGCCCTGCAAAGAAGGGGAACTTCTCCATGTTAAATAGGGCTGGCGAGGGATGGTAAATTATGAATTTAACCCCGGCGATCAAAGGGTTAATAAAGTTTTCAATCAAACAATCAATCAATCAATCAAACTTCTCTCCCTCTCCAGGGCTCCTCTCAACGCTTCCTTGAAGAGGCTTCCTCTTCTTCTCTTGGTTCTGCTGTCTGTGCCAGGAGGCCAGGGGCTGAGCTGGAGCCTCAGAAGCCTACCGTGTGAGATCTCCACCTCCAACCAATCACAGACCTTCACGTGCTCCGACAGGAAGCTCAGGGAAGTCCCCCGCGGCATCGGCTGGAATGCCACGTGGCTCGACCTGTCCTTCAACAAGATCCAGAAGTTGTCTCGCGACTCCTTCTTGAACCTCCACCGCCTCACTCTGCTCGACCTGAAATTCAACCGCATCTCCGCCAAGCACCGGCACAAGACCCCGATGCAAATAGACCCATTTACCTTCTCTGAACTTCGCCGGCTAAACGTGCTGCTCCTAGACGGTAATGGCCTTGCCGCGGTGCCACAGCATCTCCCCGTGGACTTGTCGTCTTTAAGCCTGAGCCACAATAACATCCGAATGCTTAGCCCGGAGAACTTCAGTGACATCACAAACTTAAGATCTATCCGTTTGCAAGACAACTGTTATGGGAGTGCGTGTACAGGCGCCCTGACGATTATGAACCACACGTTCGCCCACCTCACAGATCTCACTAACCTCACACTGTCTCAGAACAGACTGGAAGCCATTCCGCCGTTCCTCCCCCCTTCACTCCTTGCGCTGAAACTCAAGCTGAATGCAATAAGCCACATTTGCCAGAATGATTTGAACTACCTGGTGAACCTGCGTGTTCTGGACATGTCGGGTAACTGTCCCGTGTGCGCCAACACCCCGTTCCCCTGTGTGCCGTGTAAAACATCCCGTGGACAGTTACAGATCCACCCAGAGGCCTTTAGGGCTCTTTCTAAACTGCAGGAACTGAGACTGTCGGGGAATTCCTTACAGTCAATACCAATTTCCTGGTTTCAAAACCTGACCAGCTTACAGTACCTGTACCTCTCGTTCAATTCTCTTATCCGTGAGATCTCAGTGGGAGAGTTCCCCTCTGTTTTACCACTGGTAGAGGTGATGGACTTGTCTTACAACTCAGATCTGTCCCATTCCCACACACTAGGCATCTCTGAGAATTTCTCTATGATGGCTTCTCTGGAGACGTTACATTTAGAGGGCTGCTATCTCGTTTTTGCTCCTCACGAAGAACCACTGAAGCCACTTTACGATCTCCCCAATCTTTCTGTCATAAATCTAGGAACTAACTTCCTTCAGAGTGTAGATCTGACTCTGTTTGCCAGGTTCAACAATTTGTCCGTTATCGACTTGTCAGTGAACAGTCTATCGTTCCTGTCTCCTTCTCCACCTGTTTGTGGATCTGGCTACAATGCCTATCCAGACAGACACCATTTCGGTCCCTATATACACACAGATAAACTGTACCGGCGTTTCCCTCCCAGTATTAAGCCCGAGTGCCGTGTCTATGGTCCTGCCTTGGACCTCAGCAGGAACAGCATCATCACCATCAACCCGAAACAGCTGCACGGATTGGAAAACATTACCTGCCTCAACCTCTCCACCAACTCCATCAACGAGATGTTGAACGGCAGCGAGTTTGGCCATTTCCCCAAATTGAAGTACTTGGACCTGACCCACAACAAGATCGACCTGTGCTCCGACCTGGCCTTCAGCGAGCTGAAAGAGCTAGAGGTGTTGGATCTGAGCCACAACAGCAATTACTTTGTGCTTGCGGGTCTCAACCACAGCCTTATGTTCCTGCAACACCTGAGTTGTCTAAAGTCGCTGAACCTGAGCTGGAATGAGATCTACACTCTCACCAATAAGTCCATGTCCAGCGGGTCTCTGCAAGAGCTCGTCTTCCAGGGAAACCGCTTAGACCTCATGTGGAATGGAGACATTCAAGAATGGTTTTTCAATCTTTTCGAAGGTCTGAGAAATCTGACCTACCTCGATCTGTCCTTGAACAAACTAGAAAACATTCCATCAAAGGTGTACTTTCCACCTACTCTGAGGCACTTGGACCTGAGTAGAAACACTTTGCGGGCTTTTGAGTGGAAGATGCTCAAACCTCTACGGCGATTGGAGAAACTGGACTTGAGTGAAAACCATCTATACTTTGTCACCAATCACCTCTTCACAGAGACTTCTTCACTAAGGCTCCTCGATTTGAGTCACAACAGGATTTCAGTGCTGACCCCTGGGTTTCTGAGGGATGCCAGTAACCTTTGGTTTCTAGACCTCAGCTTCAACCTGGTGACGCTCCTCAACCGGACTACATTTGAGTCTGGGGTGGAGAACCACCTCCGACATCTGTCCTTGAAAGGAAACCCCCTCCACTGCACCTGCGACCTGTTTGATTTCCACCTGTGGATGATGGACAATAATGTGGAGCTCCCTCTGCTGGCCACAGCGGTGACGTGCGACTTTCCAGACGAGCAGAGAGGACAATCTGTGTTGAATGTCAACATTGAGGCCTGCATTCGAGATGAAAAAGCCTTCTTCATCGCTACATCACTACCGGTCCTGCTCATTTTGTTAATGACTCTCACAGCACACTTGTTCTACTGGGACCTCTCCTATATGCTGGAATACTGTGGAGCCAAACTTAAGTACCGCCGCTCACAGACTACAAGCTGCGTGTACGATGCCTTCGTCATGTATGACACGGCTGACCCCGTGGTATCAGAGTGGGTCCTCACCCGCCTGCGGATGGAGTTGGAGGAGCGAGGGGAGAAGATCTGCCTCTGCCTGGAGGAAAGAGACTGGGCACCTGGTGCATCGATAATGGAGAACTTGTCCCATAGCGTGCGACACAGCAAGAAGACGGTGTTTGTGATGACGGAAGGCTTCCTGTCCCGGGGCGTGGCCAAGATGGCCGCTCTGCTGGTCCATCAGCGGCTGGTGGACGAGGGGCTGGACGTCATGGTGCTGCTGCTGCTGGAGCCCACAGTCTTGCGACGCTCGCGCATCCTTCGCCTGCGCAGGCGGCTCTGTGAGCGCAGTGTTGTGGAGTGGCCGCCCGGACCCACCACCGGACCGGCCGCTCGACAGTGGTTCTGGTGCCGCCTCCGCAGAGCCGTCCGGGAGGAACGGAGTGGCACGCACACGGGTCTCCACGGCGCCTACTTCACAGAGTGCTGAATCCATGGTCCATGGAATTAAATCATTAAAATGTGTTGTAATAATGCTTAACACCTTAACACCAATGCTCAACACACTGGGTCAGGTGGTCAAATCAGGGAGGCCCATTTGGATCTGTGTATAAAAACATTTCTTTATATATAGTTTTTATATGAGACATACGTTTAATGGTTATTACAGAGTCCTTCTTTTGGAGCCATTACAAGTACAGTAATCAAACAATCATAAATCATAAATAACCATGGGAACAGAAACAATTAAGCATGACAAAATCTGAAATTAAAAGAACAATCGGAGAATAAAGAGTACACAAGTGTTTGTATTTCTACTCCGTTAATCACTATGGCAACCTAAAGCATGAGTGGGAAAACAGAGACAGTTATTACCAGAGTTTGGCCGCCATGTTGTTGTAGCCACCTTTATCATAGTGAGTCATAAACCACTGATACTGTAGAACTCTTCTGGAAACCTCGCTGTGTGAACTCTGGTAATAAATAGCTCTGTGTGTGAAAACAGCTTGTGTTTAATAACAACAACGCATCGCATTCTGGATGCAGCATTCATGCAACGGGCAAATCAGACGCGAGTTACACACATATCACTCGTTAAAATAGTACATACTGTAAATGCACTTACATACAGACTCAGAGTCATGCGAGACACTTTTGACACATTAGAAGTTATGGCTTACGTTTGACGGAGTAAGACATGCGGGGAGGGGGGGGGGGGGGGGGGGCGTCGGGATGTGCGTTTCATCTCATCTTGAACCACAGGTGCAATAATGAATGTTATAAGCAGGGGTGTAAAAAGTACCCAGAAATTATACTTAAGTGAAAGTATGGGTGCCGTCTCAAAATCGTACTCAAGTAAAAGTCTCTGGCTAAAAACACACTTGAGTAAAAGTCAAAAAGTTTCTACTTTTAAATGTACTTAAGTACTAAAAAGTAAAAGTAAAACCTTTTTTTCTGACTGTCTATTCTTCTGATAGCAGGTGTTTAATCAAAGATCCCCAGCTTTCTAGTCTTGCACAAGGACCAATCAGCATGGGTATGGGGCGGGTTCATTTTCCATTGATGGGGATTTGATTGGCTGTTTTTAAATAAAGTGCGGCCGCAGGATTAATAACGTTAACGTTAGTCCGGCCAGAGAAACAAATATACTAATTCAAAGTTGGACCTGTGAGATTTGTACTTTGTAGGTCTGCATTTTAAATGTAAGGAGTAAAGAGTATGTATTTTATGTAATTGAGTAAAAATACAAGTATACAAACCTAATAATACTTGAGTAAAGTACAAATCCCCAAAAACAGTACTTAAGTATTGTAACGAAGTACAATTACTCAAGTACTTTACACCCCTGCATATGATGACATATATATAACAATAGCAGTAACAACTCTGTCTAGGGGACAGAACATTTTGGAGAACACGCCATCCAAACATCATCCAAAGTGGATGAAAAGGAGACTGCGTGTGTGTGGCAAACTGGATGACGAAGGAGTTACTTCTGAATCAAACTTTAGATGTTTAGTCGCTCCAGCATTAAGTTTACACTTTAATTAATGCGGTCAGGGTTGTATTTCCGTCTGAGCGTTCCTATTCTCTCACTAACCAGTTTCCCAGTTCTCTCAGCACAGTAACAACAAGTGACAGAATACAAACTTGCAGAAAGTCAGACAGAAAACACCACTACTGATAGATAAAACTTTATACCTCCAAAAGAATTATTATAATAATAAGTGAAATGTTCAGGATATTTATTACTATCACTAGATGGACAGCAATACATTTGTACTGAGAATATGCAAACTGTAAACGTTCAAATTGGAGTTATAAGGTTTTAACATAACAGCTGTGTCTATAAGGTACATGCATGCTCTTTGTAATACATACATTCATGACATACATTGTTACCACTTCATAATCATTTGAGGTTCACCCTCACATTCAGTCAAGAGTTATCGTCGAAGCAGATTATTCAAACTCTGTCCTTGAGTGTGGAGAGGTAACACCACCGGCATAGTTAAAAATTTATAGAAAGGGCTTTTTAAAAATGAACATTTCTCTCTCGATAAAGTTATCTTGTGTGTGTGTGTGTGTGTGTGTGTGTGTGTGTGTGTGTATATATATATACTTTATATATATATATATATATATATATATATATATATATATATATATATATATATATATATATATATATATATATATATATATATATATATATACATATATATATATACAGTATATGTGTGTGTGTGTATACTGTATATACTATATATTATGTGTGTATATATACTGTATATATGTGTGTGTGTGTGTGTGTGTGTGTATATATACTATATATGTTATATATATATATATGTGTGTGTGTGTGTGTATATACTGTATATATATATATATATATATATAATTATAATTATAATAATTAAACATTTTAATTATAATGCAGGACCTGTCGCAGAGGTCTTTAATATGTGTGTGTGTGTGTGTGTTTGTGCGTTTCCACTATTGAATGACTTCTTCAAATGTAAAATAAAACTGAACATTAATCAAACTGGTACACTCAGTATGACAATAAAAAAATATATAAAGTAAAGTTTGTTTTGTACATTGTTTACATTTTGGAGGCTGTTTACAGGGAAGCCTTGAAGTCCATTCTGCCAGAGAGACAGACTTGGATTGGGCTTCTGCTGCTAGACAGGGTTGGTCCTCTTGCGTTTGCTCGGGCTTTGTCCTGCGTCTACCTTCAGTTCTCGATACTCCATCTGTCCAACAAGACACCCAGAGTTAGACAGACAGATAGAATAGAATAGAATAGAATAGAATAGAATAGAATAGAATAGAATAGAATTGAAATACGTTATTCATCCCGAGGGAAATTTGGCACTACAAATCGCTCACAGTAAACAGTAAACATTTAGGTAGACAAAACCAAAAGTCACAAATAAGAATAAAAATAAGCCGAAGAATAAAATACGGCCCTGGATATACATTTCCTATGTTACAGTCTAATATAAAATATACAGTAAAAATATATCGAAATATACAGTAAGTGTAAAATTGTACTATGTTGTTTTAAAAGTAAAAGTCCAGGAAGCGATGCAGTGAGGCACAGTGATGCATTATAAAGTCTGATGGCTGTCGGAATGAAGGACTTCCTGTGCCGTTCAGTGCTACAGTACATCTTGGGAGTCTTAGTCTAGCACTGAACGTGCTCCTCCTGTCAGCCAAGTCTGTGTACAGTGGGTGGGAGGGGTTTTCCCTGATGGCCTGGAGCTTAGCAAGGCTCCTCCTCTCCGCCACCACCGCTAGAGAGTCCAGTTCCACCCCAACCACAGATAGACAGACAGGTGGAACGGCAGACAGACAGGCAGGCAGACAGACAGGTGGAACGACAGACAGACAGGCAGGCAGACGGCACCATCGTATTCTCATGAATTGATTGGTAACATATGCTGAGAAAGAAAAGTTGCACACCGATTTCTAGCTTCTGGCCAATGATGGTTAGGTTTAGGCTTGAGTTAAAGGGGCACTTCACCAAAAAACAATGCTGATTTATTTTGCACATAATCTCACACACAATCAAAAACTCTAAACAGTTTTGCACACATTCATTTAGTTTGACAGTTATTGAGAGTAAATGAGTTTGAACATGGCCACCTGTGATGTCATCTGGGACACTGAATCATTGTGTTGTGTTAATTAGAGCACCATGAAATGATGTAGATGGAAAAAATAGCAATACCTTGTCTTATCATTTCATTGCGCTGTAATTAACACAAGGATTCAGTATCCCCGATTACTGGTGGCCATATTCAAATGTACTCATTTACTCTCAATAACTGAAAAACGAAATACCGTGCAAAACTGTTGGATGTGTGTAGGATTATGTGCAAAATAAATCAGCATTCAGTTCAGCAATCAGTTCTTAGTTCTAGGGCTGTCCCCGACTAAGGATTTGGATGGTCGACTAGGATTGGCCAAAATTTGCCGTTAGTCAACTATTGGTTATGTTCACCACTGAGATCATGGATCAGCTTCATACCGCCTTCTGTCTGACCTGCAGCGGTTTCTCCTGCCCCCCGGGGCATATGGCCCTGAGCCATCGTCTTCCAACAGATCCACGGAGGATGCTGTGAACATGGCCCTGCACTACACGCTGGAACATCTGGACTGCGCGGGCAACTACGTCAGGATCCTGTATGTGGACTTCAGCTCGGCCTTTAACACCATCCTTCCACCCATCCTGGAGCAC
The DNA here is from genome assembly GCF_963971535.1 of Notolepis coatsorum. Lineage (NCBI taxonomy): Eukaryota > Metazoa > Chordata > Actinopteri > Aulopiformes > Paralepididae > Notolepis > Notolepis coatsorum. The sequence goes on from NC_140175.1 coordinate 103,213,319, forward strand.
CAGCTATCCCTGCTGCAGGTGCCGGCCTCCACTCGCAGGACTTACGGACTTCCTGTCCAACAGGTCTCAGCGGGTGAAGCTGGGGAAGAGCATTTCCAGCTCTAGGTCCATCAGCACCGGTTCCCCACAGGGCTGCGTCCTGTCTCCACTACTGTTCTCCCTATACGCGTTTCTCTCCACTCCTCGGTCAAGCTCCTAAAATTTGCAGATGACACCACCCTGTTGGGCCTCATCTCCAGGGGGGACGAGTCAGCCTACAGGAGGGAGATCGAGAGGCTGCAGAGCTGGTGCAGCTGCAACAACCTGGAGCTCAATGGTCTTAAAGAAAGTGGATTTCCAGAGGAAAGCAGCCCGCCCCCTCCCATCATGCTGGGAGGCACCCAGGTGGCCTCCGTCGAGAGCATGTTCTTCCTCCGGCAGCTGAAGAAGTTCCGACTGCCGAGGACCATGATGGCCCAATTCTACTCGGCCATCATTGAATCCATCCTCCTCACCCACGCCATCATCTCCTGGTTCCCCACCACAGTGGCGAAAGATCTCGCCAAGCTGCAGCTGGTAATTCGCTCTGCGGAGAGGGTGATCGGCTGTCCCCTGCCCTCCCTCAGGTCCCTGCATGACTCCAGAGCGCTGAAGAGAGCAAGGAAGATCATGGCCGACCCCTCCCACCCCGGCCACGGCCTCTTCACCCTGCTCCCCTCTGGGAGAAGGTTGCAGATACCGAAGGCTGTGAAAGTCCGACACAGACTGAGCTTTTTCTCCTCAGCCGCCAGGCTGATCAATGACTCAATCTTGTATCCCATCCTGTATACATACGCTTGCAGTTGTTCTTAGTTCTATTCATTACTTAATTTCACCATTCTCTTATATACTCTGATTCTATTCACATATATGCTTACTACATGTATCTATTCTATTCACATATATGCTTACTACATGTATCTATTGCTATGTCCATTGTCCGCCCATCACAAATACGCAAACTGTCTAATGCCTGTCCCCGTCTCCCGGTCTCCCTGTGAGTGGATGTCTCGTGGCGATGACCGGAGTGGTGGACGTCTCGTGGCGATGACCGGAGTGGTGGACGTCCCGTGGTGATGACCGGAGTGGTGGACGTCCCGTGGTGATGACCGGAGTGGTGGACGTCCCGTGGTGATGACCGGAGTGGTGGACGTCCCGTGGTGATGACCGGAGTGGTGGACGTCTCGTGGTGATGACCGGAGTGGTGGACGTCTCGTGGTGATGACCGGAGTGGTGGACGTCTCGTGGTGATGGCCAGAGTGGTGGACGTCTCGTGGTGATGGCCAGAGTGGTGGACGTCCCGTGGTGATGGCCGGAGTGGTGGACGTCCCGTGGTGATGGCCAGAGTGGTGGACGTCCCGTGGTGATGACCAGAGTGGTGGACGTCCCGTGGTGATGACCGGAGTGGTGGACGTCCCGTGGTGATGACCGGAGTGGTGGACGTCCCGTGGTGATGACCGGAGTGGTGGACGTCCCGTGGTGATGACCGGAGTGGTGGACGTCCCGTGGTGATGACCGGAGTGGTGGACGTCCCGTTGTGATGACCGGAGTGGTGGACGTCCCGTTGTGATGGCCAAGAGGATACAATCCTCTCTATGTCGCCCCCCATACCTCAAATGGATTACCGTTATCAGCTCTATTCTATTTTCAATCTTTCAAAATGTTCTTATGTACCCCAGTTGCTATTGCATGTACATACATAGTTGTGTTTTATTACACGTATATGTACACACTTACCAACTGTTTCACCTGTTTTATAGCAACACTACTATCACTGACATCTAAGAAGGGAGATCCTTCTAAGGTTTCTCCCCTCCTATTGCTAGGTCTTTAGTGAGTTTTTCCTTACCTGAGAGTGTTGCATTTATTTATTTGACATGTATGTCATATATGTCCTGATGAATTGAAAATGGGGGACCCTGATGTAAACAAGACGAATGTCTTTCTCTGGTCTGCATCCCCTTAACAATTGTGTGTATTGAGCTGTACTGTATTGTACCCATTCTGCAATCTGTTAATAAAGTTTTCAATCAATCAACATTTTATTTTGGATTTCATGGTGTTTTTTTATTTGTTCTTGATTTATTGTGATGTTTCTTCTGGACTTGTTTAAAGAAGACGTGTCCGGCCCATGGGGACATTCACGTGTGTTGTTGGGCCTTACAAATACATTTGATTTGATTAGCATTGTTTTTTGGTGAAGTGCCACTTTATGGTTATGGTTAGATTAGGGTTATGGTTATGGTGAGGATTAGGATTAAGGGGAGGGTTACAGTTAGTTGTGCACTCACCAATCCATAGGGAATTCATCTAAAAGTGGCCACTCATGAGAATAGACTGAACAAACACAGACTGACTACACACATACTGACTACACACATAGACTGACTACACACATACTGACTACACACATACTGACTACACACATAGACTGACTACACACATACTGACTACACACATAGACTGACTACACACATACTGACTACACACATACTGACTACACACATATACTGACTACACACATACTGACTACACACATAGACTGACTACACACATACTGACTACACACATAGACTGACTACACACATACTGACTACACACATAGACTGACTACACACATACTGACTACACACATATACTGACTACACACATACTGACTACACACATAGACTGACTACACACATAGACTGACCACACACATACTGACTACACACATAGACTGACTACACACATACTGACTACACACATAGACTGACCACACACATAGACTGACTACACACATACTGACTACACACATAGACTGACCACACACATAGACTGACCAAACACACACTGACTACACACATACTGACTACACACATACTGACCACACACATAGACTGACTACACACATACTGACTACACACATATACTGACTACACACATACTGACTACACACATACTGACTACACACATAGACTGACTACACACATACTGACTACACACATAGACTGACTACACACATACTGACTACACACATAGACTGACTACACACATACTGACTACACACATAGACTGACTACACACATACTGACTACACACAGACTGACTATGTGCATAGGAGAACTGCCCGAACTCTGCATGCGCAGATTGATGAACCTAGACTCCGTGGGCAATCTGCGCATGCAGAGTTCGGGAGTAGGTGCGGAAAAGTGACTATATCTCGGCCGAGAAAGTGCCGATCGACTTGCGATTGGTCTCTCTGTGTTCAGGAGACTCAGGCGTATAGAAATCTATTGGATCATGTCTCCAGCACCCCCACAGCCGTAGCTACAACCACTTAATGTCGAGGCTCTCATCCACCTTCATTCATTTTCTCCCCCCGCTTTCTCTCCCATGATTTCAGAATACCGGAAGTGTTGCATGGTGGTCTATGTAGTTTTAAGGTGGTCTATCCTCCAGCTCACGTACCACTTGAACATCGGAGGGCACTCTGGACAGGAAGTCGAGAAGCTCGTTGTTGTCGATCATGTACGGGTCGCGTAGCTTCTTAGTGAACTTGTTCACACCTAGGGAAGACACACACGTGCACACAGACACGTGCACACACACGCGCGCACGCACGCACACACACACACACACACACACACACACACACACACACACACACACACACACACACACACACACACACACACACACACACACACACACACACACACACACACACACACACACACACACACACACACACACACACACACACACACACACACACACACACACACACTCCAGTAAAGATGTGAATGGTAAATGGTGCATTTATATAACAGCTTTTATCCAAAGCGCTTTACAATTTGTTCCTCACATTCACCCGTTCACTCACACACCCACGGCAGAGGCGACCACGCAAGGTGCCAACCTGCTCATCGGGAGCAGTTAGGGGGTTAAGTGTAGGCCTGTGACTTACCCCATGCAAGTACGAGGTACCGGAGTGGGATGAGGTACAGTAGGACCGTGGCCACACTGAAGGCAGCGATGGCCAGCCAGCTTAGAAAAGGCACTGTCCAGTTCACAGTACTACGAAGGGAATACACAGATACATAATACTATTATTCATGGGGGTTTATGGGAAGGATATTGTAACAATGTATAGATGTGTGCATTGAATCTAAATTTTTTTTAAATAAAATAAGTGAAATGTGTTGCATTGATTGATTGATTGAAAACTTTATTAACAGATTGCAGAATGGGTACAATACAGTAACCTACTTCTTTATCCTCTCTCCGTACGAGGCCACCTCGTCCAGAGCAGTCTGGACGCTGACACACACGTCCTGGATGGCATATAGCTTATCCATGAAGCCCTTCCGCTCAGAGTCCTGCCAAGACAGCAGAGAGAGAGAGAGAGAGTGTGAAAGGGTCTGTTTTATTACCTATTCAAAAAGCTTGTGGTGTTTTAGTACATATTAATTTACTTGATAAGAGCTTGTGGTAACACTTGTTTCATAAAAGTAGAGAGAGAGAGAGAGAGAGAGAGAGAGAGAGAGAGAGAGAGAGAGAGAGAGAGAGAGAGAGAGGTGTTTTAGTACATGTGACAGTGAATAGAATACTCAGCTGATAGAGTTGTACCCTTCCTGATGACCTGTCGTACAGAACTTGTAAGTCGCTTTGGATAAAAGCGTCAGCTAAATTACTAAATGTAAAATGAATAAACGAGGCTGCACAGACGCAGTGAAATCTTATTATTTCTGTTTTTTTTTTTAACTCATTTTCTGTTCTTATTTATAAAACAGACTATAAAACACAAGGGGAACAATAATATAATATTAATATTTATTCAATATGTTATGGGAAAATTATACGAGTGAAGGTAGCACCGGTTTGTTTTTACTTCCTGTTGGGCGGAGAAGATGTTTGACAGTGGAAACGCAAATGGAATGTCGTCCAACTCTGTGTAAGAGAACGATACGAGCATCAGTCCAGAGAACTCCCGTTGATGATTACGGTACTGTAAAGACTTAACTTGTGACTAAAAAACAATAAACAGGGTTCCCCCAGACATTGCAAAAAATCTGATCTAATATGTATGGCAATTTCCGACAATTAGTTACACTTTAAAGAAAAAGAAAATAATTTCTTGATTCAGAAATGTTTTATCAAGGATGAACAAAACTTTCAATGTGAATGGTTGATTTGAATTTGAAGGACTTTTTAACTCTTTCTGCGCCAAACATGAGAATTCTCGTGTTTCAAATCCAACCGTTGAGCGCCAAAAAATTAGAAATCTCATTTTTAGATCCTTTTTTTCCGATTTTCCCATTCTAAACACTCGCGTGGACCTACCTGTGTCTCCCTGGCACTGCTGCCTACGTTATAATTGCAATGACGATCGAATCCCGACAGGTGGCAGTATCGCCTACCATTTGAACTGGGTCTCTCAGTTGTCTTTCAGTGCCTCTGTACCTCCGGCTGCAGGAATCCCTTCCCCCTCAAAGGGAATCAGCACACAGCTATCTGTCGCCGATTTGCTCGCCTAAAACCTATTGTTTCCCCGTATTATAGGCCAGGCCCAATGCACACCAGTAATGGCGATCGCGATGGAACTACTGGGATTATTCATTTTGGAGTACCTTCTGACTTAAAGTCTATTTTAGGTCTCTTTTACCGAAACTAAAACATGCTTTTTTATTGATCACAGCGTCGTATTTTACCGAACCTAAAACATGCTTTTGGTAACCATCGCAGCTTCGTAAAATGACCCCCCCCCTCCTTGATGATTTTCTGAAGAAACATCTAATATGGTATATACCTTTGATTTGGAAATAATATAGGTTTCAGGCGAGCAACCCGAACGATTTGTGCATATGCATATAACACGTCTCATATCTCACTATCTAGAAAACGAGACTGGATTATTTTTAAACGGGGGCGATGTTTAGCGTGGAATAGCGCACAAATGAAAGTATGTAGAAATTAACTGGTTTGTCCATGCTGGACTATAAATAGTCCCTGTCAAATGAGCCATACTATTGTCTCCATAGCTATAATATAGAATATACAATGGGTCCGCAAACATCGTGAAAATGGTCAATAACGCTGGCGCCAGGGAGTAAAGATGGGAAAACAGGGTGGCAGTCAATGAGTTAAGCACCTTGTTAAAACATTTGCTGTTTTCAAGGAATTCCAGGCCTTGACTTTTTCTTGTCGAAAATCAAGCACTTTAAGCACTTCAAAGACCTTGTGCAAACCCTGAATAAACCTACAAGCCATGAGGAGACTGAAACCGGCTAGAACCTAATTGACGCATCTGGTTGAAGTGTCGGCTACGCGTCAGAGCAATGATGGAATGTCCACAAGGTCCGTTGCAATAATACTCCACCAGTGTATTTATTTACAGAGTTACATGCCCCTGCCGAATTCTACCCGGATTTGGCGGGTGGCGGGTGTTAATGTCAAGCCCTGGGCATAATGCATAGAATGGTACATACACAGTGTATACAAATACAGAAATGCAAACAAATACATGAAATATGTCATATGGCACTAAACCAGCAAATTGGCTCTAACGGGTACCTTGTCATCCTTTTCCTCATCCTCGGCCTCCCATTCGAACACAGCCTCTGTCGCCTGCAGCAGGAGAGAGACAGAGGTGATGATGACACACTTCACCGACTCATAGGGTAGGGTGACCATATTTTGATTTCCAAAAAAGAGGACATGCTGGCCCCAGCCTCGAGATACTTAATGATACTTTGCACAATCGAAGCGGGCATGGCCACCTTCATTTCACTATGTCTTGTGTACTGTACTGTATGTGATGAATAAACCTCTTGAATCTTGAATCTCTACTCAAAGTTTACTCAAAGATGTCTTTAGTGTTTTAACATATGCTTGGAAACGTGCGCCCAGAAAAGTGGCAATTTTCTTTTACTTGAACTTGAGGACTGCATACTTTTTTTGCAAAGCTTATCTTTATACTTTATGCTTATAGCACATGCATAAGCCTGGTCTCTTTTGAAAGATAACATTCTGAAGTTTCGTACACAATAAAAATAAATCACTTTTAGTGCTAATGAGTAACATAGGGCTGAACATGAGTTGAACTTGTGTACTCACGTTTTTGTGTAGTATAGTTGCAATATTCCAAAATAATATATATATTTTTTGTATAAGCTGGAAAACACCGCAAATCCATAGCCTGAAGGGACATGGGCCTGAAGGGACATTAACGTGTGTTGTCGGGCCTTACAAATACATTTGATTTTGATTTGATTATCAATAAGGTAGGATATCTGGAACACACAAACACACTATATTTTAAATCACATGCCATGAAACTCGGGGACCTGGCTGAATTTAAGACTGCACAAATCATGTTTAAAGCACGAAACAATTCACTCCCGGATAACATCCAAAAATTCTGTTATAGAGAGGGGGGTTACAATTTAGAGGAGAGTCTAACTTCAAGAAACAGGCTGTTCATTCAACAATGTATGTATATTTCAGTTTGTGGAGTGAATATGAGTTGCATAAGATAATAGAGTGTGAAGGTATACTGAATACTGTCTATCTGTGTCATGTATGTCATATGTTATGATGAATTGAAAATGGGGGACCCTGATGTAAACAAGACGAAAGTCTTTCTCTGGTCTGCATCCCCTTAACAATTGTGTGTATTGAGCCGTACTGTATTGTACCCATTCTGCAATCTGTTAATAAAGTTTTCAATCAATCAATCAATCAAGGGGGTAGGAATACATACGTTTACACTTCATTCTATACTCCTGCTTGTTTGTTTTTTAATCTGTTTATTACTTGTTTTTTATTATTATTTATTTTCAATTTATGTTCGAAATAAATAAACGCATTCATTCAAGATATTGTGTGAGCAAAAGTATAGTTAATTTACTCCCTCGAGTCTGGCCCCGCGCGGATCTCGCAGCTGTGCCCGCACAGTGCAATACTCCAATTCAGCCATTGGGTGGGTGGCGCTGCTGAGCGGCCCTCACAGCGCGGCCGTCAGCGCGCGGCCCTGAGAGCGCCGCTGGCTCTGCGGCTCTGCAGCTGCATGCTTCTCCGGGAGTCCATAATCTGGCGCGCCATGTAAAAAGTTGCACGCCTGACATATCGGCATGTAACTCAAGAACCGACGCACGGATTTTGGCGATTCAGATGGCATTCGAACGGCAACGAATAGCGCTTTAATTCAGTAATTTATATGAAAAATGCGAAAAAAGCAGTCCCGAGCCTTCAGATGCTCGCAAAGGGCGGTGAAACTGAAACTGATGTAAAGTGAAGTGTAAAGTGAAACTGAAACTGAAACTGAAACTGAAAAACAATGAAACCCCGGACATTTCCATGAATTTATAAACCCCCCCCGGACGCCCCGGACAGGGCGTGAAAAGAGGACATGTCCGGGCAAAAGAGGACGTTTGGTCACCCTATCATAGGGGTGTAACGGTACACATATTCGTACTGAACTGTTTCAGTACGGGACCTTCAGTTCAGTACGCGCTGTGTACTGAACAAATACAACGTATACGTAACTTTTTTTGCGTGCAGGACTTAATTTAACCCTAGTCGCAGAACTGGACAGGTTAGGGTTAGGGGGTTAGAGTTAGGGTTAGGGTAACCCTAACCCCCTAACCCTAACCCCAACCCTAACCCTAATTTAAGAAATGGTTAAAATCCTGAAAATAAATAAATATTCAATATGTATGGTGAGGACTGAAGTTAATAATGATATTCATGAAAGAAAATTGGAACAATACATGAAAAAGATATGTTTGACTGAGATCGCAGTTTCGGTCACTAGGGAGACAGGTAGTGGGTTTCCTAAAGGTTGACTCGAGGGTTAACCTTCTTTATTACATGGCGTTTTAACATTCGCCGAAATGCTTGATTGTGATTGGTCAATAGCCCCTGACAGCTGTGAATTATTTTTCGATAACCACCGGTGATTATTGTTTTTCGCAGCTGGAGTAATCAAGCCCACTGACACACACTGTTTCAGTGCAATCAGTCACACCTGCCGGGCTGCCGGCGATAATAATAATCACTTTATTTGGTCCACATTGCTTTCAGTTTAGCTGGTCGTCCACAGTAATACACATTGGTCGTATTAGGGGGAGGGAAACTGAAGGGTGGGGATCGGGCGTTGTGGACAGCAACTCCTACAGGTCGGTTGGTGCGCCTGCACAGTAGAATCAGGAAGCGACGGAGGCGGCGCCCCTCCAAAGCCCAGACCCCCGACGCTGAGAGATCGAGCCGCGCAGGTGAA
>NC_140175.1:103227598-103237598 GCF_963971535.1 Notolepis coatsorum
GAGGGTTTCATGTTGATGTCCCAGTGCTTAACAAACTGTACCGCAAACAATTACCACCAACCATCATTGTGTGGCATTTAGGGCTGACCCCTATTAGTCGACTAATCGGTCGAAAGGAGCCGTAGTCGACTAGCCAACCTCTTAGTCGAATACAAAAAATATATATATATATTTATAATTTATTTTTTATTTAAATTTTTTTTTATCATTCTTTCCAAAAGAAAAGAGGCCTAGAAGCGTGGCTAACGCTAATGGCACGCATACCAGAGGCTAACTGCCTACGAAAACAGGCACAGAGGCACTGAAAGAGGATTTCACCATCTAATGAACACACTAGACTAGACAAATATCAAGATGTACCCATCAGTGGACCAATTGCATGCTTTTGCAGAGGACAAGAAGCCTTCAGTCGACTCCTTCAGACATTAAGCACCCCCCACAGCCCAAATGGAATGATAAAAAAAAAACAGATATATATATTTTTTAAATACTATACTTTTTTTTTATTTAATTTTTTTTGTCGACCAATAGTTGACTAACAGCAAATTTTGGCCAATCATAGTCGACCATCCAAATCCTTAGTCGGGGACAGCCCTAGTGGCATTAAAGTATCTTGTATCTTGTATCTTGGAATACAGCAACTACAACTACCAAGTTCATATTTGCCTGTCCATTCGATCAACTTGAGAATGGAAACCTGTCTGGTGGCGCTACCCCGTTTGTCTTTCATAGTTAATGTAAAAATTGTATTACTATTGAGAGATATCGGTGTTTTTTCAATGTATGTAATGTATATTGGGGGAGATGACAGCAGCTGGAGGGGCCGGGTCAGAGAGGTCAAAATGTGCATGGTTTAGCAGAGGGTGGTGGAAGCAGTCAGTGTGAGCAGCACACTGAGCAGCGAGCAGGGTGTTTATATTCCATCAAGAACATCAACAAGCTGATAAGAACAGCAACAGGCACAGGAGCGAGGGAGAGAGGTTTGACATCATTAATGAAACAGACGTTTAAAATGTGTGTTTAAAGGTTAAAGCTGTTGTCATGGCAGCGGCACATAGTAACCAGGAGAGGGGCGAGGCCGTCGTTGCTATGACGAAGATCCTATAAATCTGACAGTGTTTCCGGGTGTAAGGCAGACTAGACCGAGACTAGGGCAGACCAAGAACGACTAAGAACGACTTTGAGACGGTTCCCTCCTCTCATCACAGAGAGGGGGGGGGGGGGGGGGGGAATGCCACATCATCATTAGCTTCGGCTAACACAAGGAGGGTTTTGGCTCACGACAAGGCCTGAGCCACTATTGGACTGAATAGATAGCAATGACAATACGATCTGATAACATCTGATTATGAGGTTCTGTTTATTTAATAAACAACGCTCTTCCAAGAAAGGTATCATGCTGTCAAGGTGTCGAATTCTTACGAAGGTGGTGAATTATTATGGTTGCGGATTGCATTAACAGGGAATGATAAGGTTTATCAGCCAGTATGAGGAGACGTCGGGGGAATAAAATACACAACGTAGAGTCAGTGGATGGAGGTGAGAACACAAGCCAAACAGACGAAGACGTGATACTGGCTGATTGATCATAATCTAACACTATCATAATCAATAAGATTATGAAACTGCACAATTCCCAATATAAGTGGGGCCTCAGACCCAGGCCCCCTCTTGGGTTTGTACATTTTAACATATCCCATTCAGTGGAAACTAATTATCCAAATTACCACAGTACTATGAATCCATACATTTAGTAGGTGATGTGTGTTTTAGCTAGTATCCACTTACCTATTTACTTCTGATCAATTGCATAATATGTGGGACTGTGTGTGTGTATGTATGTAACTACTCTGGACTGAGAGTACTATGTAGATATAGCTATTAATATTTATTATTGTTATATTTGTAAGGTTTGGTTCTTTCCCCACCACGGGCTTCTTAAAGTACTGTGATGATTGGTCCGCTGCTCTGTTCCTTTAAGCCTACTCGCTCTGTTCCTTTTAGTTTTCAGTTAATTAATTGCATTCTCCTTTTCACACGCTTCTTCCTGTAGACGCCTTTTGATTGGTGCTTCCCCAACCACACGCTTGTCAATCTCATCCCGCAGCTGTCACAGCTTGTCATTAAGCATTCCCTTTGATTATATATACCCCGATTCCCCATCATGTGTGGTTGGATCGTTTTGATATTTTATCAGCATTTGCCGTTCCTTCCTTGCCTGCTGTTTTTCCCTGTGCTTTGCCTCCCAGGATATTCAAGAAGTATTCCGCTTGGACAACCCGTTCCCCGTGGCGACGCGCTCGCCCTGCTTGATCCTGCTCTCTTTACGCACAGCGCCTGGGTGAGTTTTGCAAGACTGTCTTTGACCCTATCGTTTTCGTGTGTGTTAAACACTGAAGAGATCCTGCTTTTTGTCAGACTGTCACTCACCCTGTGCCTGTTTTTTGGACTGTTCATTTGGGATAATATTTGCTTGAACATCGCTCACTGTGTGTATTCACACCGAAGATATTATCACTTGGATTATTATTGGGACTTTGCTCACTGTGTGTATTCACACCGAAGATATTATCACTTGGATTATTATTGGGACTTCGCTCACTGTGTGTATTGGCACCGAAGATTCTATCACGTGGATTGTTGTTGGGACGTTGCTCACAGTGTGTATTTACACCGAAGATTCTGTCACTGGATTATCTGTTTTGGGACAAGTCACTTCTCCTGTCACCTGCTCTGTTCCCAACTGTACTCTGAGCTAACCCGCTCTCTCTCTCCCTCTCTGTCACCACCTCGGAGAGCTGCCGAGAGGAATCTGCAGAGCGGCTCTGACGTCACCGTCTATTCCTCGGACGAACCATCCCGGGAGAAGCTGCAGAGCAGCAACATTCGTCTATGCTTGTATCCCAGTCTTTGTTTGTTCTCAACCAAGTTATTACTGCTATTTTGTGAAATAAAACAAGCCCTAGTTTTTGGCAACTCTGAAACAACTCTCTTTGTGTCGTTAGCATTTGGGGTCGGTGTCAAACCATAACATTACGATCCAACCAATGACGACCCCAGCCGACACAGAGAGAGTCGTCACCTTGGGCATCGAGGGGGTGGTAAGGCGTGCCCTACGCTTCCATCGCGCTCCAGGCAATGTACCGGTTAATCGTCTCTTTGTCCCCCTCTCCAGTGCCCCTGATCGCCGGCTTCCTTCGGTCCCGTCCGGGCAGGCCGGGGCCGAGTGGGTCGCCGGGTGGCTCCCGTGGAGGGGGGGGTACTGTAAGGTTTGGTTCTTTCCCCACCACGGGCTTCTTAAAGTACTGTGATGATTGGTCCGCTGCTCTGTTCCTTTAAGCCTACTCGCTCTGTTCCTTTTAGTTTTCAGTTAATTAATTGCATTCTCCTTTTCACACGCTTCTTCCTGTAGACGCCTTTTGATTGGTGCTTCCCCAACCACACGCTTGTCAATCTCATCCCGCAGCTGTCACAGCTTGTCATTAAGCATTCCCTTTGATTATATATACCCCGATTCCCCATCATGTGTGGTTGGATCGTTTTGATATTTTATCAGCATTTGCCGTTCCTTCCTTGCCTGCTGTTTTTCCCTGTGCTTTGCCTCCCAGGATATTCAAGAAGTATTCCGCTTGGACAACCCGTTCCCCGTGGCGACGCGCTCGCCCTGCTTGATCCTGCTCTCTTTACGCACAGCGCCTGGGTGAGTTTTGCAAGACTGTCTTTGACCCTATCGTTTTCGTGTGTGTTAAACACTGAAGAGATCCTGCTTTTTGTCAGACTGTCACTCACCCTGTGCCTGTTTTTTGGACTGTTCATTTGGGATAATATTTGCTTGAACATCGCTCACTGTGTGTATTCACACCGAAGATATTATCACTTGGATTATTATTGGGACTTTGCTCACTGTGTGTATTCACACCGAAGATATTATCACTTGGATTATTATTGGGACTTCGCTCACTGTGTGTATTGGCACCGAAGATTCTATCACGTGGATTGTTGTTGGGACGTTGCTCACAGTGTGTATTTACACCGAAGATTCTGTCACTGGATTATCTGTTTTGGGACAAGTCACTTCTCCTGTCACCTGCTCTGTTCCCAACTGTACTCTGAGCTAACCCGCTCTCTCTCTCCCTCTCTGTCACCACCTCGGAGAGCTGCCGAGAGGAATCTGCAGAGCGGCTCTGACGTCACCGTCTATTCCTCGGACGAACCATCCCGGGAGAAGCTGCAGAGCAGCAACATTCGTCTATGCTTGTATCCCAGTCTTTGTTTGTTCTCAACCAAGTTATTACTGCTATTTTGTGAAATAAAACAAGCCCTAGTTTTTGGCAACTCTGAAACAACTCTCTTTGTGTCGTTAGCATTTGGGGTCGGTGTCAAACCATAACAATATTGTAGAAATGTGTGCATTGAAATGTCTGTAAAGTCTCGACTACATTGAAAATGAGGGTGACCTCAATTGTAATTTTGAGAATAAATAAAGGTTGATGATGATGAACTAGGAGGGATACGCAAAAAGACAACTTTCAATTGCCTTGTGTACATTGACAATACAATAAATAATCTTCTTCTAAGCTTACCTTATACTAAACACCATTCAAACTGCCATTGCTGTTGAAGAGGGGTGTAAAATACTCCATGAGACCGCTACACTACGCATTCAGTCAGGTGCTGCTTGTTATTAACTCCTGGGTGCTGCTTGTTATTAACTCCTGGTGCTGCTTGTTATTAACTCCTGCTTGTTATTAACTCCTGGTGCTGCTTGTTATTAACTCCTGGGTGCTGCTTGTTATTAACTCCTGGGTGCTGCTTGTTATTAACTCCTGGGTGCTGCTTGTTATTAACTCCTGCTTGTTATTAACTCCTGGGTGCTGCTTGTTATTAACTCCTGGGTGCTGCTTGTTATTAACTCCTGCTTGTTATTAACTCCTGGGTGCTGCTTGTTATTAACTCCTGCTTGTTATTAACTCCTGCTTGTTATTAACTCCTGCTTGTTATTAACTCCTGCTTGTTATTAACTCCTGCTTGTTATTAACTCCTGCTTGTTATTAACTCCTGCTTGTTATTAACTCCTGCTTGTTATTAACTCCTGCTTGTTATTAACTCCTGGGTCCTGCTTGTTATTAACTCCTGCTTGTTATTAACTCCTGCTTGTTATTAACTCCTGCTTGTTATTAACTCCTGGGTGCTGCTTGTTATTAACTCCTGCTTGTTATTAACTCCTGCTTGTTATTAACTCCTGCTTGTTGTTAACTCCTGGTGCTGCTTGTTATTAACTCCTGCTTGTTTTAACTCCTGCTTGTTATTAACTCCTGGGTGCTGCTTGTTATTAACTCCTGCTTGTTATTAACTCCTGCTTGTTATTAACTCCTGCTTGTTATTAACTCCTGTTTGTTATTAACTCCTGGGTGCTGCTTGTTATTAACTCCTGCTTGTTATTAACTCCTGCTTGTTATTAACTCCTGCTTGTTATTAACTCCTGGTTGTTATTAACTCCTGGGTGCTGCTTGTTATTAACTCCTGCTTGTTATTAACTCCTGCTTGTTATTAACTCCTGCTTGTTGTTAACTCCTGCTTGTTATTAACTCCTGCTTGTTATTAACTCCTGCTTGTTATTAACTCCTGCTTGTTATTAACTCCTGCTTGTTATTAACTCCTGCTTGTTTTAACTCCTGCTTGTTATTAACTCCTGCTTGTTATTAACTCCTGCTTGTTATTAACTCCTGCTTGTTTTAACTCCTGCTTGTTATTAACTCCTGCTTGTTATTAACTCCTGGGTGCTGCTTGTTATTAACTCCTGCTTGTTATTAACTCCTGCTTGTTTTAACTCCTGCTTGTTATTAACTCCTGCTTGTTATTAACTCCTGCTTGTTATTAACTCCTGGTGCTGCTTGTTATTAACTCCTGCTTGTTATTAACTCCTGCTTGTTATTAACTCCTGCTTGTTATTAACTCCTGCTTGTTATTAACTCCTGGTGCTGCTTGTTATTAACTCCTGCTTGTTATTAACTCCTGCTTGTTATTAACTCCTGCTTGTTATTAACTCCTGCTTGTTATTAACTCCTGCTTGTTATTAACTCCTGGTGCTGCTTGTTATTAACTCCTGCTTGTTATTAACTCCTGCTTGTTATTAACTCCTGCTTGTTATTAACTCCTGGGTGCTGCTTGTTATTAACTCCTGCTTGTTATTAACTCCTGCTTGTTATTAACTCCTGCTTGTTATTAACTCCTGCTTGTTATTAACTCCTGGGTGCTGCTTGTTATTAACTCCTGCTTGTTATTAACTCCTGCTTGTTATTAACTCCCAGTTGCCGCGTGAATTTGAATAGCTTGTAGTGGAGTACCAGTAACATTAGTGAAGATGAACAACACAGTGGTTTTAAGGGTAAATGATCTATGTCAAGAGATTTTCATGGAGCATATTTTCAACCCTTTTCATCATCAACAGTGTGACAGGTAGACTGAGATCTGCCAAAACACACACTAGACATTTTATGAACTAGTTAAAGACGGGGACAATCTCTGGTAATGGTGAGAAGTCAAAATTAGACTGGTATTGTCCTTTAATACCATGTTCTAATAATAATAATAATAATAATAATAATAATAATAATAATAATAATAATAATAATAATAATAATAATAATAATAATAATAATATATTTGATTTGTAGGGCGCTTTATAGTTGTGGAGCAAATCTCAAAGCGCTACATTGTAAAAGAACATAAAAGCTAGCAAGAGAGTAAAAAAAAGAGAATGTAAAATAAGCAAGACTAAAACTAGTAAGGAGTAAAAAGAACGCTAGTAAAAGAGTAGAAAAAAAAACATAAAATAAGAAGGGCTAAAACTGGTACAAGAACATAAAATGTGTGGAGCTAAAACTAGATACAAATCAACAAAAGGCTCTATTAAAGAGATGAGTTTTGAGGCCCTTCTTGAAAGCATCCAGTCTGTGGTGCTCTCAGGTGGTCAGGGAGAGTGTTCTACAGTCTGTGGTGCTCTCAGGTGGTCAGGGAGAGTGTTCCACAGACTGTGGTGCTCTCAGGTGGTCAGGGAGAGTGTTCCACAGTCTGTGGTGCTCTCAGGTGGTCAGGGAGAGTGTTCCACAGTCTGTGGTGCTCTCAGGTGGTCAGGGAGAGTGTTCTACAGACTGTGGTGCTCTCAGGTGGTCAGGGAGAGTGTTCTACAGTCTGTGGTGCTCTCAGGTGGTCAGGGAGAGTGTTCTACAGTCTGTGGTGCTCTCAGGTGGTCAGGGAGAGTGTTCCAAAGTCTGTGGTGCTCTCAGGTGGTCAGGGAGAGTGTTCTACAGTCTGTGGTGCTCTCAGGTGGTCAGGGAGAGTGTTCCACAGTCTGTGGTGCTCTCAGGTGGTCAGGGAGAGTGTTCCACAGTCTGTGGTGCTCTCAGGTGGTCAGGGAGAGTGTTCTACAGACTGTGGTGCTCTCAGGTGGTCAGGGAGAGTGTTCCACAGTCTGTGGTGCTCTCAGGTGGTCAGGGAGAGTGTTCCACAGTCTGTGGTGCTCTCAGGTGGTCAGGGAGAGTGTTCCACAGTCTGTGGTGCTCTCAGGTGGTCAGGGAGAGTGTTCTACAGTGTGTGGTGCTCTCAGGTGGTCAGGGAGAGTGTTCCACAGTCTGTGGTGCTCTCAGGTGGTCAGGGAGAGTGTTCCACAGTCTGTGGTGCTCTCAGGTGGTCAGGGAGAGTGTTCCACAGACTGTGGTGCTCTCAGGTGGTCAGGGACAGTGTTCCACAGTCTGTGGTGTTCTCAGGTGGTCAGTGAGAGTGTTCCACAGACTGTGGTGCTCTCAGGTGGTCAGGGAGAGTGTTCTACAGTCTGTGGTGCTCTCAGGTGGTCAGGGAGAGTGTTCTACAGTCTGTGGTGCTCTCAGGCGGTCAGGGAGAGTGTTCTACAGACTGTGGTGCTCTCAGGCGGTCAGGGAGAGCGTTCTACAGTCTGTGGTGCTCTCAGGTGGTCAGGGAGAGTGTTCTACAATCTGTGGTGCTCAGGCGGTCAGGGAGAGTGTTCCACAGTCTGTGGTGCTCTTAGGTGGTCAGGGAGAGTGTTCTACAGTCTGTGGTGCTCTCAGGTGGTCAGGGAGAGTGTTCCACAGACTGTGGTGCTCTCAGGTGGTCAGGGAGAGTGTTCCACAGACTGTGGTGCTCTCAGGTGGTCAGGGAGAGTGTTCTACAGTCTGTGGTGCTCTCAGGTGGTCAGGGAGAGTGTTCCACAGACTGTGGTGCTCTCAGGTGGTCAGGGAGAGTGTTCCACAGTCTGGGAGCGGAGGAGCAGAAAGCCCGCTCTCACACGGTTCTGAGTTAATGTTCTACCCATTTAGCATGTAGTGTGTGTGTGTGTGTGTGTGTGTGTGTGTGTGTGTGTCATACCACAAAGGAGAAGATGCTCCTCTGTGCAGACTCCCATTCGAAGCAGCTGTTGATGTACGTTCCAATGTTTATCAGCACCATGACGCACCTCTTCACACGGTTAAAGTTCTGCTGGAGCAGCTGGGAGACAGAATACAGATGTCATCATCATCATCATCATCATCATCATCATCATCATCGTTAATATAATATTGCGTTTTTTGTATTGTTGGCATAATATATCACAAAGAAAACATTTCAAGCTCTCCTGTGGGATATTTCAAGCTCTCTTGTGGGATATTTCAAGCACTCCTGTGGGACATTTCAAGCGCTCCTGTGGCCACAGGGCCCTGACACACACACACACACACACACACACACACACACACACACACACACACACACACACACACACACACACAGACACACACAGACACACACAGACACACACAGACACACACACACACACACACACACACACACACACACACACACACACACACACACACACAGACACACACAGACACACACAGACACACACACACATTTGAATACTTTATTTGGTTCCACAAATTATATTACATAAACAGGGAATCAAATCGGGGCCAAGCAGCACTGAACACTTAAGGGTACACATAGCACCTCCTTCTCCATGCGGCTAAGCTGCCAATAATAGCTGAGACAGAGCAATATTTATACACAATAATATACACACATGATAATATACACACACACACACACACATACGTACATGTTTGGAGACTTTTGGTTCGTCTTCTATATACTTCTGTTCCGCAGGAACCACAGTCTTCAGAGCAGCCCTGACCTGATGAGAGAAACACACACAGATGACCAAGAGACCTAGTTGTTAGTGTGTGTAATGTTGCATAACAACCGCCTCTTAACCTGTTCCACTCGACGGGGTCGGTACCGACCCCTTTTGACCTTATTAAATTATAGTCATATTTTTATGAAGATGCAAAATAATTTGTGATTTTAAAATCAACCGTTTTCAAGTATTATTATCACTACTATGTCACAAATACATGTAGAATGTAAAACGTTAGGTTGGCAATAGTTTAGCAATAGGTTAAAAGTGTACTTATATCATTTTAAGTTTTCTATTTACGATCGCCGATTTGACCCGGAACCGGAAATGGAAATGTTGAACCATGGGAATTGAAGCTTTTTTGCGGCCATTTTGTAGAGGACATCGCTAGCTATCTGCCAGCGTTGGAATTTCTCCGATCTACACTTCCTGGCAAGTTCTATGGGGGTTCAAAGTTCAGTGTTCTGAATGAATTATGTCAATAATTGTTATGATTCGCGATAATAAGCTACAAAAGGTAACGTTTTTGACAAATATTGAAACGCAGTCAGTTTCCCCAAACTATTGTTACCATGTAGGAAGAATTAGATCTGAAATTAGTTTCAAAATGGTTACACTGGGGGCGAAATAAAATAGTACAATCGATTACAGTAAATATCAGTATCTGTTATTATGCACGCCTGGTGATACTATATCCAAATTGAACTCGGCCATTTGAAAGATACTATATGTATATATATATATATATATATATATATATATATATATATATATATATATATATATATATATAAATGTGCGAATTGG
>NC_140175.1:103242598-103283298 GCF_963971535.1 Notolepis coatsorum
CCCACAGGCCATCATGCTTGTGAATGCCAGCTTTTTTTGTATCATTCTTTCCAAAAGAAAAGAGGCCTAGAAGCGTGGCTAACGCTAATGGTGCGCATACCAGAGGCTAACTGCCTAAGAAAACGGGCACAAAGGCACTGAAAGAGGATTTCACCCATCTAATGAACACACTAGAGTAGACAAATATCAAGATGTATCCATCAGTGGACCAATTGCATGCTTTCGCAGAGGACAAGAAGCCTTCAGTCGACTCCTTCAGACATTAAGCACCCCCACAGCCCAAAATTATAAATTTATTTTAATAGAAATTTGTTTGGCATCAGTCAACTATCTGCAAATTTCGGCCAATCAAAGTCGACTATACAAATCCTTAGTCGAGGTCAGCCCTACCCCCGAACGATGATCACTAAAGACACTTTTTAACTGCTGCTGTGACCCACTGTCACCGCCATTTACAGTATATTGTAAACACTGAATGGGAATGTGCAATGTAACTCACTGTGCCTTGTATATATTATATGTATCTATTTGTAGCAAAGTAAGGTTTTCATTGTATGGCAAACTGTCTGTTTAACTGTGCACATGACAATAAACTATCTGGAATCTGGAATCTACTAGGTGGTGTGACGGGATGGATAGAAGACTGAATCTGAATCCACCTCATTCACCAAGTAACGGAACGTAAACCAAATGCGTCCACATTTTTATAGGATTCTATCACATTTTCATAACAATAGCACCCTGCGCCGTTTTCATTGAGGTTTCTTACAAATTAACGATGCTCTATGTTGTCCTTTATATGCCGATTATCATTAGAATCTTAAATTGTACCATATGTCCCCCTTTAGACAACATATGTAACGCTACCAGCACTTCTGTTAAGATGATTAGTTTACCATTCACGGTCGCTATACCAGGTTGCAGTAATAGTTTACCGCTGTTCAGATCACGTCGAAGAATATAGACACATCCCAGTGACCTGCGACCTGTGCTAACGCTCTTGGGAAATGCAGTGTTGTAGTTTTCAACATTTTCACCTTTTAATTTTAAACCAATGCTGCCATCTACTGACAACAGAAAGTGTTGTCTAATCCAGTGGTTCCCAAAGTCGGGGTCGCGACCCAAAGGTGGGCCGCGAGCAGCCACGGGTGGGCCGCGAGATGATTTAAAAAAAATAAAAAAAAAATAATTTTTTTTTTTTTTTGTCAGGCCACTGAACTTAGAAGCAGGCCAGGACAGTGTTTCTAGTTGTATTCTAAAATTCTATTCTATTGTATTCTAAAATGTGACTATATGGTTTTATATTAACTTAATAAATAAACAAAAACGAAAAATCTACTTATTTCAACGAACATTTCAAACTAAATAACAGATTATGCACATAAAATGCTGAAAACAACCGAAGCAACAATAGTATTTTAATGAGGCTATTATTATTATCATTATTATTTTGCAACAAGTTAGCCCTCTCATAAATAGCACATATAAATGAATAACTAACTTGAACTAACTTAATAGGATTGAAGTGATATTTGGCTTAAAAAATCGGTCGCCTGGCAAAAAATAAAAATAAAAAAGCCAGACGATGTGCATTGGGCCGCGGCTCTCTGACGCCTTATTTTCTGGGCCCCGGCCTGAAAAGTTTGGGAACCCCTGGTCTAATCGTCACCTTGAGAGCCACTTCAGTATATAGCGTTGCCCCAAACCCAGTCTAGAGATTCCCACTTTTTACTGGGAGTGGGGCGTGGCCGTATTTGGTCCCAGACAATAAGAGTGGCTGCAATTGGTCACCGTGACGTTACACAAAGAACTGGACTCTGTCACATCGGTGCTGCTGAGATGCAGACTCTTCCAGTACAAGCCTCACAGTACGACAGGGTGAGTGTGGCTCAGTGGTCAGAGCTGGTCGTCTGGTAATCGGAAGGTTCCCAGGTTCGATCTTGGCTCCTCCCGGCTCCCGTCGGGCAGCGTGTCGAAGTGTCCTTGAGCAAGACACTTAACCCCCTAACTGCTCCCGATGAGCAGGTTGAGCACCTTGCGTGCCGTCGGTGTGTGAATGTCTGAGTGAATGGATATATACGCAGTCCATTTATTCACAGTCTAAGGTATATTTGTCCCTTTGGCTCCTGTGCCATGTGTGTATCTGTTGCAAATGGTAATTGGACTGCATTTATATAGAGCTTTTATCCAAAGCGCTTTACAACTTACATTCCCACTGTGGTGGAAAATAGAGGACGCTAATAACTTACTCAGTCCAAAGAGACCTGGTTAATACGATTTATTAACTCAATCAAAGTATCAATACAAAATAGTCAGAGTTAGGCTGGATGACTCTCAATGAGGTTGTAACCCAGGTTTCAGATTCATAACTATTTAGTTATAGGAACATAAATAGTTAATGCCATTGAATAAGAACATAAATAGTTAATGCTATTGTGTAAGAACATAAATAGTTAATGTTATTGGGTCATATGTATATTCATATGAGATTAGCAACGTTTTGACCAAATCCTTTGAATTGCCTCACTGCCCTTTAAATTACCTCATGACGCGAGATAGGTGTCACGACAGCCACGCCTTGCCTTACGGCAAGTGAGCCTTGCCATACGGCAGATGAGATTACAGATTGGCGGAGACTGACGCAGCTGAATGCTGCTGGATACTGAAATGAATTAGCACCACGAAATAGTTATCAAACAGTCATAAAAGATTCCCCCAGTTACAAAACCGAACAAGTTGTTGCAGTTAAAGAGCATACCATTTCCGGAAGCAGGTTTGGCCAGGTTTTTCTAGCACCCCGTTCCACCCCCGGGAGCAGTTCCCAGGAGTCCCGGCCGACCACCATTCACCACGTGTGCCCACGCGGGACGAGGCAGTGTGCCGGACCGACACAAGATGGCGAGCCAACCCACTGAACCTCAGCTCTAGATCAAGGCTATGCCGGCCTGATCTGATTACCCCTGTTGCCTCAACAGCCTGGTAGGATTGTGAAATTACCTTCCTCATTCCCAGTGAGGAAGGGGATCAGGAATTAACGAACTAATTGAACTTGAGCCACAAGAACTTCCAAGGACCATCATATCCTTTTCTATGACACAAACTGATTGAACGAGAACACAAGGACTTCCAAGGGCTTCGACCCCGTTTCACCTTTTGTATTTTGATATTGTATTTTGTATTTGATTGATGCACATTGTATGGTACTGATATTTCTCCTATTAGAAGGGAGAGTTAAGGGGTAAATGCGCCCAGTAAGATACTTGAACCACTGATATTTCTCCTATAAGAAGGGAGAGTTAAAGTGTAAATGCACCCAGTAAGATATTTGAACCACTGATATTTCTCCTATAAGAAGGGAGAGTTAAAGGGTAAATGCACCCAGTAAGATACTTGAACCACTGATATTTCTCCTATAAGAAGGGAGAGTTAAAGGGTAAATGCGCCCAGTAAGTTACTTGAACCACTGATATTTCTCCTATAAGAAGGGAGAGTTAAAGGGTAAATGCGCCCAGTAAGTTACTTGAACCACTGATATTTCTCCTATAAGAAGGGAGAGTTAAAGGGTAAATGCACCCAGTAAGATACTTGAACCACTGATATTTCTCCTATAAGAAGGGAGAGTTAAAGGGTAAATGCGCCCAGTAAGTTACTTGAACCACTGATATTTCTCCTATAAGAAGGGAGAGTTAAAGGGTAAATGCGCCCAGTAAGATACTTGAACCACTGATATTTCTCCTATAAGAAGGGAGAGTTAAAGGGTAAATGCGCCCAGTAAGATACTTGAACCACTGATATTTCTCCTATAAGAAGGGAGAGTTAAAGGGTAAATGCGCCCAGTAAGATACTTGAACCACTGATATTTCTCCTATAAGAAGGGAGAGTTAAAGGGTAAATGCACCCAGTAAGATACTTGAACCACTGATATTTCTCCTATAAGAAGGGAGAGTTAAAGGGTAAATGCGCCCAGTAAGATACTTGAACCACTGATATTTCTCCTATAAGAAGGGAGAGTTAAAGGGTAAATGCACCCAGTAAGATACTTAAACCACTGATATTTCTCCTATAAGAAGGGAGAGTTAAAGGGTAAATGCACCCAGTAAGATACTTGAACCACTGATATTTCTCCTATAAGAAGGGAGAGTTAAAGGGTAAATGCACCCAATAAGATACCTGAACTACTGATGTTCTCCTGTAAAGAGGACGAGTTAAAGGGTCAATGTACCCAGTAAGATACTTGAATCTCACTGATAACATATTGATTATAGTTGAATCACTGCTGGTTCTCCAGTAAAGAAAGATGGTTTAAAGGGTCATTTCACCTGATACGGTATTTGCATTCCTATAACCTTGAATATTTCTATTGGTACTTTGTTCGTATTACACCTGCAAAGGAAGAGTTTAAAGGGTAATTTCACCTAATAAGGTACTTGCATTCCCTGCACACTTAAAGGTTTAAATTAATATGTTTAAACACTTACCTATTGAAATGATAAACTGATATAGAGTTTACTGAACGATAAACTGATATAGAGTTTACTGATCTGCAATTGCAGAAGAAAGATAATGAGTTACTCACGAAAAAGGGATACATCTAATGTCCTTTTAAATTTAATTAAAATTTTCTTTAAATCTAGCTTTTAGCTAGTGATAACCTCAGAGACGTCTGAACCGAACCAAATGTGTTGATCCAATCAACCTAGAACCTGATATCGAACTAACCCTCCTGAAAGAAGGAGTGGTTAATGAAAAAACCTAAAAGGGATACTTCACTTTACCTCACTGTATGTATTGTAATTGTCTAGCTAGCGCGCTTGTTGTTAATAAACTACCGGCCACTGTTATAACCTTGTCTTTGGTCTACTACTCCTTTAATTGTGTATATTACTCCTCTCCTCATTCGAACCTAGAACTGGTCCGTGGCGAACAGCTGTTACTGTTAGTGACACAAGTGCTACAAGGTGTTTAGCTATAGGACACCACGGGAAGAGGGAGCCCTCACCGGATCTTCCATGTCTTTATACATACAGAACTGGAAGGGGTGGGGGCCATAGGAACACACAATGTATAGGGGTGTCATGACATGAAATGTGGGGGAGGGTTTGTTGGGGTTAAGCATCTTGCTCAAGAACACTTCAACGTGGGAGGAGACGGAATTGAACCAGGAACCTTCTGATTACCAGACGACTGCTCTACCTCCTGAGCCACTGTTGACATTGTGGAATAAGGTGATGGGGGGGGGGGGGGGGGGGGGGGGGGCAAATGCCAGGGTATGAAGGGGATAGACGGGTAAGAATAGATAAAGAGAGTGAGAGAGAGAAGAGGAATGGGATGGGATGGAGAAAGAGAGAGAGAGAAACAGGATGGGATGGGGAGAGAGAGAAGAGGAACAGGGTGGGATGGGGAGAGAGAGAAGAGGAACATGGTGGGATGGAGAGAGAGAGCGAGAGAGAGAAAAAGAGAAAGAGAGAGAGAATGAGAGAGAGAGAGAGAGAGAGAGAGAGAGAGAGAGAGAGAGAGAGAGAGAGAGAGAGAGAGAGAGAGAGAGAGAGAGAGAGAGAGAGAGAGAGAGAGAGAGAGAGAGAGAGAGAGAGAGAGAGAGAAGAGGAACAGGATGGGATGGAGAGAGAGAGAGAGAGAGAGAGAGAGAGAGAGAGAGAGAAGAGGAACAGGATGGGATGGAGAGAGAGAGAGAGAGAGAGAGAGAGAGAGAGAGAGAAGAGGAACAGGATGGGATGGAGAGAGAGAGAAGAACAGGATGGGATGGAGAGAGAGAGAAGAAGAACAGGATGGGATGGAGAGAGAGAGAGAAGAACAGGATGGGATGGAGAGAGAGAGAGAGAAGAGAAGAGGAACAGGATGGGATGGAGAGAGAAAGAGAGAAGAGAAGAGGAACAGGATGGGATGGAGAGAGAAAGAGAGAGATGATGGCTGTAGTGTTCACATTTACATTTAGCTGACGCTTCTATCCAACGCAACATACAAGTTCTGTATGACAAGTCAGCAGGAAGGGTACAACTCTATCAGCTGAGTAACAATGTTCATCAAAGTGTTGAGTGGTACAGTGTCGAGTGTACGATTTTAAACATTTTTATATTGATTGATTGATTGAGTGTTGGTTGTTTACCGGTGACGTCGGCAGCCATCAGGCTCTCTGCCCGCAGCACCTTGATCTGCACGATGCCCACGTCTCTCAGGTTGGACAGGGACTTCAGGTGATGCTGGAAGGAGGCAGAGAGCAACAGAAAGAGGAGCTTTTGTGTGGAATGTGTTTATCATATACAGTACTACTAATAGGTTTGGTGCTGGACACCGACGTATGTCCGAAGTACATTTAGATACGGGAATCATAACAGTAAAGGCTGTAGTTTCATATCGACAGGTACGTAGGAGGAAAGGTCACGATGCTATCGGTGCAAAATGTTCTAACACAGGGGTTCTCAAACTTTTTTATACCACAACCCCATTTTATTTAGGATTTATTTTGGCGACCCCACACTTAATGTATCGCGTAATTTCAATGTGGAATTAAGGAATATCAAAATAAAAGCACACGTTGTTGAACTTGATCATGCATATTTATTAGAAAATGTTATTACAGCACTATGTTGTCAATACACATTTATAAAAATAGGCATATTTAGCCAAAATATGTTGCCAGAACTATATATATTTATTAAAAAAATGTACTTGCCAATGCGCCAATGTCACCTACCCACGAACCCACTTTGGGTCGCGACCCATAGATTGAGAACCGCTGTTCTAACTATTTAGCTAAACAGCAGCAGCTAACAGGAGCTCAGAGGAAAGTTACTGAACACCCTTGAAGGTTGCAAATAAAAAGCAAAACATCGTCACAAAAAAGGTTCTAAAGACAATTAGCCACCTACAGAAAAATAAAGTATTTCTTACCCCAGGTGTGTAATAACTATCATTAACCCTTTCACTACCACACTACAGCAGGTTAACCCTTTCACTACCACACTACATACGGTTAACCCTTTCACTGTGAAAGGGTTAACCTTCTGTAGTGTGGTCGTGAAAGGGTTAACCTTCTGCAGTGTGGTAGTGCAAGGGTTAACCATTTGGTAGTGTGGCAGTGAACGGGTTAATATGGTCATCTATATTAAAGATAGTCGCGTCTTCAAGTGGCGTAGCGGAGATTGCGCTCGTCACCAATGCAAGAGGCTGCGGTCTCGACTCCCGGAGTCAGCATTGCTTGAGGCTTGGGCTGATCGTCATACTAACTCGTTTGGCTGGGTTAGGGGGAGGGAAGCCGTGGGTGGGAATCTGGCGTTGTGGACAGCGACGCCTACAGGTCAGGTCTGGGCGCTTGCTCAGCGGAGGCAGGACTTGATGAAGGCAGCGTGACCTCCCACACGTTACACTTCACCAATGAGAGTCCTCGCTGCCAGGTGAAAAAAGAGTCACTGGCTGTCGCCGCGCGTGTCGGAGGAAGCGTGCGGATGACTTCAGGGTTCCCTTGTACCGACCAGTAGCAGAATATGCGCACAACAACCAGGCAGGGGAGGGGGGGAATTGGCACAACGACTAAATTGGGACAGGGAGAAAAACAGAGAAAAATCGGAGAAAGAGAGGATAATAAAAAAAAAAGCAACGCCTCTTACGTATCGGCTCAGGATCTCCCGGCGCTCCTGGGGGTCGTCCAGCGGCGTGACCGACAGGTCCGAGATGCAGACATGAGAGGAGGCGGTCAGGGTGACCAGCAGCACCACGGAGCCCCGCGCCTCCTCCAGCGGCAGCTCCAGGCGGTGGGTGTGCTCCTTGGCCAGGGAGGAGAGGTCCAGCTGGCACCTTAGAAACAACATTATCATACCGTTATTAGGCCAGTTTAATAAAGGCCTGCTCTAAAGGCCCAATCTACGATTTGCTTTTACCATATCAAACGTGGGGTATATTCATATACATTCCTGAAGAGTTTGATCTGTAAATTTAACTACTGTAGATATACTCTCCCTCGGTCTCACTATTGCCACCGAGTCAAATAAGAACACATATTTGGGCTTCCGCTTCCAGACGCACCTGTCGCTAGAAGGCCATCAAGATCAACTACGCGTGTTGAGGAGGGTGGACAAAATAGGGCCCAAGGACACCCTCTCACTCTCTCATATCAGGGGCGAGGAGACAGACCAGTAAGCGGAGAAGCTGCCTGGCAGACAGTCTAAGTTGAAGTCAGAGAGAGAGTGAGGAGAGCCGTGAAATGTTTGTTTGTTTAGAAAATAAAGGAAACGTATTATTTTGGGAAACACAACTCGTCTGTCTGTTGTTTTATTCTGCCACCCCTACACCTAGAATTGCCACAAAACATGTTCTTATTTTGTGGTGGGTCTATGCATTTGTTTATGTTTGGATCACTGATCACTGGCCTTTAACTCATTGACTGCCGGGAATTAGTCTAGCACTGCCACGCTTTAAAAGATAGGAGTGCGTCACCTTGTTTGTAGAGCTATAACTATATTCTATATTATAGCTATGGATACAATACTATGGCCCATTTGACATCACCTATCTATCGTTCAACATGTGAAAAATAATACATTTTTCTATCCATACGTTCCTGTGTTATACCGTGGTGAATATAAGTATCGTTATAGCGTGGTCTGAAAGGCTGAGTAATAGGCTTATACGTCAATTCTACTATAAACGTTGTTGTTTCTTGCCTGTACACGCTATTATTCCCAAATCAAATATGTATCATAGGTATTATGTTCCATCATGAATGCATGAAAGGGGGAGGGGGGTAATTTCTGATTATTTGATTGGCAGTAACGGCATTCGTATTGAACACTAAAAAAGCTTATCAGCCCGATCGGTATGAAAGCATTGCACGATCAAGCTCAAATTTACGTCAGATAGTCCTTACCCAGGGATTAAAGCAAAAAAATCTCCTGACTGATCCACCCACCCACCCCCTCCTAATGTACAGTCTCCTCCTCATCATATGTATATATTTACTGTTCGGATCTCTGGGTAACAGTACTGTATATTTGCATATCCTATATGTGACAAATGTAACAGTACTATATACCTGTATCTGTATGTCATGTATGTCCCTATGTCAGGAATCGGCAATAGGCGGCCCGCGGGCCGAAATGGGCCCGCCAGCAATCATTTCTGGCCCGTCAGGTTATTTTGAGAATATGATGTTTATTTTACGCGCAGGAAATATTCACTCGTCGTGACGCCAGAGTGTCTTTGTGAAGCTGTATATATCTATTCATCATATCTATGGCTGTCACTATAGCCAATTGAAATGCTAGAAATGGTCACGTGGACTGGGAGAACCAATGGAATTTCACTTTCACTTCCGCGTTTGGGATTCCATCATGCGAGGAACGTTTGCAAAAACAAAACAAACGTCTTAGGATAACTTCAACCGGTGACTCTCGTGTGTTGACATGGCAACACGAGGCAATGAAGCAAGCAACTGTGTTCAAGTTGGGTGGACATTGGGTGGGCATTCAACGCGAGTGGACATTTGACATGTTTCAAACATGAGCATGGATTTTGGAGGACCGAAGCAAAAACAATAATAAGCCCAGGGCAGGGCTGCCTGCATTATGGTGAGTGTTGTGTTTTAATAATAATAATACATTCGATGTATAATACACCCGCTGTGGTGCTTCAAATCAAATGCACCCTACTGATCTGTTCATGTGTTATAATAATTATAATAATAATACATTCAATGTATAATACACCCGCCGTGGTGGTTCAAATCAAATGTACCGGATCTCCTCTCTGGTAAACAAGAATACCCTGAAGACTCTGGCAGGAGCACTCATTCAAGGGTACTATGACTATGCGTGCACCTCATGGTACCAAAGCACCTCAAAGGCGCTTAAAACAAAATTACAAACATCACAAAACAAACTGGTCAGACTACTACTTGACCTGAACCCCAGAACCAACCTCACCCCTGCCCACTTTGCCAACCTAGGATGGCTTAGAGTAGACGACAGAGTACAGCAACTTGCAATGGGCCTGGTCTACAAGATACACTATACGACCGGGGTGCCCATGTACATGTCAAAATACTTCCCAAAGGTCAGTGAATACCACAACCACTACACCAGAGGAAGCTCAACAAATCATGTTAAACCCAGATTCGGCTCAAACAAGGGACTAAACACGTTTCGCAATTATGCCACAACAATGTGGAACGTCCTACCCAAAGCTGTAAAGGAATGTGAATCCCTGCCCACATTCAAAACCGCTCTTAAAGAGCACCTACGGGAGGCTGCAATTCGAAACTGGCCACCGTAAATGCCCAAAACCCCCACCACCTCCTAATAGACAGTCTCCTCCCCACCGCATGTATATATTCCCTCCCCGCCGTATGTATATTTCCCTCCCACCCACCCACCCCCTCCTAATGTACAGTCCCCTCCCCATCATATGTATATACTCTGTCAGGATCTAGGGGTAACAGTACTGTATATTTGAATACCGCCTATGTCACAAATGTATCAGTACTAAATACCTATATGTCCCTATGCCATAAATGTCATGTATGTTGTGTATGTCATAAATGTCTATATGAATTGAAAATGGGGGACCCTGATGTAAACAAGACAAACGTCTTTCTCAGGTCTGCATCCCCTTAACAATTGTATGTATTGAGCCGTACTGTATTGTACCCATTCTGCAATCTGTTAAATAAAGTTTTCATTCATTCATTCAAGGTTCCACGCTCATATGGGCTCCGATGAGTATCAGAGGTAGATCAACGTGTGAGAAATAAGTTTTGTTTGGGTTTTGTCCGCTAAAGTAGGCCTAATGCAGGATTTGTGCACATGTGTTTTCTGACATAGCCTAATGATGTGAATGCGTTACCCACCATGTGGCGGACAGACCTCTCAGACCTCGCAAATGTCACTCGCCAAACCTAAAACCTGCCCGCCATTGGCGCTTGGCGGGTATTTATGTTGTTCCGTCTACAAATCATATTATCCGTCACGACTCCGAATCAAATTGACGGAAATCCGTCTCAAGACGGAATGCTTTAATGCCTGTCCTTACCTGTGATCGGGAGTATTGCAAAAATAATATTCCAATTGTTTGATCGCCATTTGGTGCATCCGATGTCCATTTGGTCCACGGCATAACCCACCACAACATATGGATCGGGGATATTTGACGCGCCTCAATGGAACCGGGAGAACCGCTCCATTCGCCCGACAAGGAAAAGTGAGACCGGAGACATTTGGCCGTTACACAGGCCAAGATACAAGGTTTCAAAGGGTGCTCGATACCGGCGTCTAGCTGGATGTGGCCGGTATTGCACTTTGGCGGTCTCAGACTCATTCCCTATGGTAACACCGAGGTCCCCGGATGAATTAATACAAATATTGAAAAAAAGGAAAAACTATAAAATAACGTATATATACGTGGTTGACGTTCAACGGTTGTCGGCCAAACGCGTATATAAACATTGTTGGTGGGGATTGAGTTAAAGGGGGTCATATCTTTACATCATTTTCAAATGTACTGTCACAGGGATAGACACACAAACAAACACACACACACACACACGCGCACAGACACACACACGCACGCGCACACACACACACACGCATGCACTCACACACACAGAAAACACACACATGATTGTGCACACAGGACCTACTGACCGTCCAATGAAGTCATCTCTCCTTCCTGTGTCTCTGTCCCACACTGTGATCTCCAGCACTCCTCCTGTCTCATCATACAGGTGCAGGTCAAACTGCTCCCTCCACTGTGGGCTCAGGGTCTTTGGCATGGTCTACACACACACACACACACACACACGCACACGCACGCACACACACACACACACGCACACACACACACACACACACACACACACACACACACACACACACACACACACACACACACACACACACACACACACGCACACACACACACACACAGGCACACACACGTACACAAACCATGCTCTTGTTACTGCCAATCGTTAATGACTTGACAGCAACGAGAGCTGTCATTGTTTGACTGAACTATCCCTTTAAATGGCAAATGGTCTGCATTTATGCACAGTAGCGCTTTCATCCAAAGTGCTTTACAACCTATTAACACGGCGGAGGCGGCCGTGCAAGGTGGCAACCTGCTCACCAGGAGCAGTTAGGGGTTAAGTGCCTTGCTCAAGGACGGGAACCTTCTGATCACCAGACGGCCATTCTACCTCCTAAACCACTGTCGCCACTTTAACAACAACCGGTTAAAATTCCCGTATAAACCATAAATCACAGTCCATCAGTAAGATGTAAGCCATGGCACATAGCTACGAGACCTTACCCATAACCTCACCCTTAACCCATGGTTACTGTACCTTGCTTCTGTACTTCTGATGTCCCAGTCGGAACTTGACGTAGGGGTCGCTGAGGCCGTTGGAGTCCATAGGGATGAGGTCACGACCCTCGATGAGCGCGATGTTCACGATCCCTCTCCAGAGCTGGGACTTCCTGTGGAGCTCTGAGAGACGCAGAGACTGCTGCTGCTGTCAGACACGCACACGCACGTGCACGCACACACGGGCACACGCACACACACACGTGCACGCACACACACGGGCATACACACACACACACACAAACACACACACACACACACACACACGTACACACGCAGGGTAGGAGAGAACATACTATATGTAAGAGGATAGTATAATTCTACCAGACGCCAAGAGCTGCCCATGGGACGTGCTATCAGACCAACTGCATCTAACTGCACAGACAATATCCCCCCCACTAGGGCTGGGCGATATGGCCTAAATATGATATCACGATATTTTCTGACCTTTCGGCGATACACGATACACATCACGATGTTTTTCTTTTTTCCCCCAAACAATTCATTATGAGGCTTACCAAGACAGTATTTGAGTTTGCAAGCTAACATTAAAGACAAAATAAAATACCCATGCATTTAGCATTTTTATATT
Source organism: Notolepis coatsorum (assembly GCF_963971535.1). Classification (NCBI taxonomy): domain Eukaryota; kingdom Metazoa; phylum Chordata; class Actinopteri; order Aulopiformes; family Paralepididae; genus Notolepis; species Notolepis coatsorum. Next base: position 103,255,563 of record NC_140175.1, read on the forward strand.
ATATATTAGATTTAGATTATTGGATTATTAGATTATATATTGCATATATTTAGCAATGAGATATTATATGATTTAGATATGAAATATGATGAATTGAAAATGGGGGACCCTGATGTAAACAAGACGAAAGTCTTTCTCTGGTCTGCATCCCCTTAACAATTGTATGTATTGAGCTGTACTGTACCCATTCTGCAATATGTTAATAAAGTTTTAAATCAATCAATAGCATTTTAGCATTTTTATGAAACTACTGTATATTTGTATGTCTCTAAATGTTTTGATGAATAGAAAATGGAGGACCCTTATGTAAAAAAGCCGAAAGTCTTTTTCTGGTCTTCATCCTCCAGTCCACTGTTGTTGTATTGAGCTGTACTGTATTGTACCCATTCTGCAATCTGTTAATAAAGTTTTCATTCATTAATTCATTCAGATGGCAAACAGAATAATTTTTATTGACAGTCGAGTCTGCCAATTACGTCACACCGCTTGCACCCGCCCTGCTGTTCTTAGCACCAATCGGCAAGCGCGTATTCATGTTTTACTTCCGCTTTTGTCCGCCATTGATTTTGACGAGAGCTCAATAACATAACATCAACAACGTTAGCTCCCCGCCGCCGACGTTTAGCTTTTAGCTCCGCAGGATGACTAAACGAGGCATAATGATTTTACTGCAACGAATGTTATAATAAAAGCCTTTCCATACATCTGTCTGATTGAAAACTTTATTAACAGACCGCAGAATGGGCACAACTTACACAGCACGGGCTGAGATATGAACCGAGTAATGCTTGCTATCTATCTAGGTTGCTATGTTTGGGTAAATACGCTGATGTTATTGAACGTGTAACTATATAACGTTAATGCCACAAAACGAATGCCTTTGTTAATCATAAGTAGTAACTTTGATGCAGTAGTGTGTGTGTGTGGGGGCGGCGTTGTTCAAAAGTTTGAACCTGTGGACCAGATTGACGCGACACAATCCTCTTGGGCAAAACATCACGATATCCACGATACGTTTTAAAAGTGTATCGTTAATGAACTGTACCCGATATTTATATAATATCGTCATATCGCCCAGCCCTACCCCCCACACACACCCACACCCACACCCACACACACACCCTCCACCCTGACACACACCCACACACACCCTCCACCCTGACACTCACACACACACACACCCTCCACCCTGACACTGATGAAACGAGCCACTTTAAACCACAACCACAAGGGAGGATTCGGAGGAATGAGAGGAGGGTGGAGGAGGGTAGAGGAGGGTGGAGGAGGGGAATGGAGGGAGGAGGAGGGGAGAGGAGGGTGGAGGAGGGGAGAGGAGGGTGGAGGAGGGTAGAGGAGGGTGGAGGAGGGTAGAGGAGGGTGGAGGAGGGGAGAGGAGGGTGGAGGAGGGTAGAGGAGGGTGGAGGAGGGGAATGGAGGGAGGAGGAGGGGAGAGGAGGGTGGAGGAGGGGAGAGGAGGGTGGAGGAGGGGAATGGAGGGAGGAGGAGGGGAGAGGAGGGTGGAGGAGGGGAGAGGAGGGAGGAGGAGGGTGGAGGAGGGGAGAGGAGGGTGGAGGAGGGGAGAGGAGGGGAGAGGAGGGTGGAGGAGGGGAGAGGAGGGAGGAGGAGGGTGGAGGAGGGTGGAGGAGGGGAGAGGAGGGAGGAGGAGGGGAGAGGAGGGGAGAGGGGGTGGAGGAGGGTGGAGGAGGGGAGAGGAGGGAGTAGGAGGGGAGAGGAGGGTGGAGGAGGGGAGAGGAGGGAGGAGGAGGGTGGAGGAGGGGAGAGGAGGGAGGAGGAGGGTGGAGGAGGGGAGAGGGGGTGGAGGAGGGTGGAGGAGGGGAGAGGAGGGTGGAGGAGGGGAGAGGAGGGAGGAGGGTGGAGGAGGGTGGATGAGGGTGGAGGAGGGTGGAGGAGGGTGGAGGAGGGGAGAGGAGGGTGGAGGAGGGTGGAGGAGGGGAGAGGAGGGAGTAGGAGGGTGGAGGAGGGGAGAGGAGGGTGGAGGAGGGTGGAGGAGGGTGGAGGAGGGGAGAGGAGGGAGGAGGAGGGTGGAGGAGGGGAGAGGAGGGAGGAGGAGGGGAGAGGAGGGAGGAGGGTGGATGAGGGTGGAGGAGGGTGGAGGAGGGTGGAGGAGGGTGGAGGAGGGTGGAGGAGGGTGGAGGAGGGGAGAGGAGGGAGGAGGGTGGAGGAGGGGAGAGGAGGGTGGAGGAGGGAGGAGGGTGGAGGAGGGTGGAGGAGGGGAGAGGAGGGTGGAGGAGGGGAGAGGAGGGTGGAGGAGGGTGGAGGAGGGTGGAGGAGGGTGGAGGAGGGGAGAGGAGGGTGGAGGAGGGTGGAGGAGGGGAGAGGAGGGTGGAGGAGGGTGGAGGAGGGGAGAGGAGGGAGGAGGAGGGTGGAGGAGGGTGGAGGAGGGTGGAGGAGGGGAGAGGAGGGGAGAGGAGGGAGGAGGAGGGTGGAGGAGGGGAGAGGAGGGAGGAGGAGGGAGGAGGAGGGGAGAGGAGGGAGGAGGAGGGTGGAGGAGGGGAGAGGAGGGAGGAGGAGGGGAGAGGAGGGAGGAGGAGGGTGGAGGAGGGGAGAGGGGGTGGAGGAGGGTGGAGGAGGGGAGAGGAGGGAGGAGGAGGGTGGAGGAGGGGAGAGGGGGAGTAGGAGGGTGGAGGAGGGGAGAGGAGGGTGGAGGAGGGGAGAGGGGGTGGAGGAGGGTGGAGGAGGGTGGAGGAGGGGAGAGGGGGTGGAGGAGGGTGGAGGAGGGGAGAGGGGGAGTAGGAGGGTGGAGGAGGGGAGAGGAGGGTGGAGGAGGGGAGAGGAGGGAGGAGGAGGGTGGAGGAGGGGAGAGGGGGTGGAGGAGGGTGGAGGAGGGGAGAGGAGGGAGTAGGAGGGGAGAGGAGGGAGGAGGAGGGGAGAGGAGGGTGGAGGAGGGTGGAGGAGGGGAGAGGAGGGAGTAGGAGGGAGGAGGAGGGTGGAGGAGGGGAGAGGAGGGAGGAGGAGGGTGGAGGAGGGAGGAGGAGGGTGGAGGAGGGGAGAGGAGGGTGGAGGAGGGTGGAGGAGGGGAGAGGAGGGAGTAGGAGGGTGGAGGAGGGGAGAGGAGGGTGGATGAGGGTGGAGGAGGGTGGAGTGTTGTGTATGTGAATCACAACGGTGTTCACCGGGCCTTTAAGATGGCACGGTAATGTTGCGACACTGCTGGAAGATACCGTAAAGCGTTGTGGTAACGGGAGATGGTGTGTGTGTGTTGTTCACTGGTGGAGCGGATGTAATAAACCGTCAAACGTCAAGCGTTCAATACATAATATTGGCGACGGGGATGGGATTATGGATTCCCTACTTGCACCTCTCTCTCCGTTCCTCGCCCTGCCTGGTGAGCCACCGGTTCCGTGGATTCACTGGCTGGAGGCGTTTAATACGTTCATAATAGCCGTCGGGCTCGCCGCCGCTAACGCTGCTCGGAAGAGAGCTCTGCTCATTCACAACCTAGGAACCGAGGGACAACGGATCTTTAGGACTCTCGGAGCTGCACCGAGTTATGCGGACTGTGTCACACTGCTGTCGGGACATTTCGCTGCTCCACAAAACGTCATGCTCCGGAGGATCGTCTTCCGTCAGCGACGTCAACAAGTGGGTGAGTCGATCCACCACTATGTAGCTGACCTACGGGGGCTGGCTAGCCTCTGTAAATTTGGAGTGATGGAAGATGAACTGATACGGGATCAGCTAGCTGAACATACTAACAACCCTAAGCTCAGGGATAAGCTATTAATGATGCCAGATGAATTGACATTGACAAAGGCTGTTAATATTGCTTTCCATCTCGAGTCAGCAGCAGGTTTGGCAGCACAGCTAGCACCCTGTAATGTTTTCCCCAAACCTCTGATGTTGACTCAAACAGTGGCGCCGTCCGGGGAGTATCCCGAACCGGTTTTCCCGGAGGACAGCCTGGAGGTAAATTTCGCTGCACGCCGGGGTACGGCTGCGTCAACAGCACGCCGGGCCGTGTGTGGAAATTGTGGCTCCTCATCACACCCCAGCAGGGCTCCAGTTTGCCCTGCCAGGGGACAGAGGTATCAACGCTGTGGCAGGCAGAACCATTTTGCCCAGGTCTGCCGCTCTGCTCCCGGTGCTGATAGCACGCCGCCACGCTCGCCACGTCCACCTACGCCGACAACCATCCATTCAGTGGATGCCACCTCTCGTGCATTTAAATGGTGCACGGTGGAACTGGACGGGGTGGTTCTCCCACTCCTGTTGGATACGGGGGCCTCCAAGTCACTTTTGAACATTTCCACGGTTCGTCGACTTTTCCCGCGCCGGACGCTCACCGCCAACGCAGAGGACCTGTATGGGTATGGACACTCTAAGATAGGAATGGCAGGCACAATCACCTTCACCGTGTGCTACGGGACCAAGGCCCTTCCCTCATTCACTTTCCAAGTGTCTCATCAGGGAGCCAACCTCATGGGCTACGATTTGTTTTGTGGGCTCGGGTTCTCCCTGGTGGACAATACAGGGGCTGACATTCTGTCTGTGGGTTTGCCCTGGCACCAGCGCTGGCCTGCTCTGTTTAGTGGGTTGGGCTGCCTCACTGCGTTTCACCACCAGCCTCTCCTCATCCCCGAGGTACGTTCGGTGATCCAGCCGCTGCGCCGCCTGCCCCTCGCCCTACGTGACGATGTCACCGCCGAGCTGCAGAAGCTTTTGGATGCGGGCATCATCGAGCGCGTCAACGCTTCACCATGGGTTTCCAACCTTGTGATAGTCAAAAGGAAATTAGGGGGACTGCGTCCATGCGTCGACCTCAGGCAGGTGAACAAAGCGGTGATTCCGGATAAGTACCCATTGCCCACAGTGGAGGAACTGGCGGCACAGTTTTACGGCTCCTCAGTTTTCACCAAACTGGACCTTCGCCAGGGCTACCTGCAGGTTCCACTGCATCCTGACAGTCGCTACCTTACGGCTTTCGTGACACATGTCGGAGTGTTTAGGTATACCCGCATGCCTTTTGGTCTCAGCTCAGCCCCCAGCTGTTTTCAAAAAATAATGGCCACCATCTTCGCCGGCATCCCGGGCGTGGTCGTTTTTTTGGATGACATAGTGGTCCATGGTGCAACATCAGCCATCCACGACGAGCGCCTGGAGAGGGTGCTGGACGTCCTTTCCGGTCACAACCTCACGCTGAATGGGGACAAGTGCACCTTCTCTGTCCCAGTCATCGAATTTGTGGGGTTCCGCCTGTCTGCTGATGGCCTCAGCCCGCTCCAGTCTAACGTGAGCCTGCCTGAGCCGTCCTGCCCAGCGCAGCTCTCGTCGTTTCTAGGGATGACAGCCTACTACCTTCGCTTCCTTCCCCAATACTCCACAACCACCACCCCGCTTCGGAGGCTCCTGAAACAGGACGCGGTCTGGGAGTGGACCCCAGCCTGCTCTATCGCTGTTCGCCAACTTAAAACGCAGCTCACCTCACCACCAGTGCTCGCGTTCTTTGATCTGGCGAGCCCGACGTTTGTCACCTGTGATGCGTCCAATACGGCGATCGGGGCTGTGCTGTCTCAGGTCCAGCGGGGCGTGGAGCGCCCAGTGGCGTTTGCCTCCCGCGCTCTCTCCCCAGCGGAACAGAAGTACTCGGTGGGGGAGCGCGAGGCTCTGGCCTGTGTCTGGGCGTGTGAACGGTGGCACATGTACGTGTACGGACGACATTTTACGCTGCGGACGGACCACCAGGCTCTTACCGCCCTGCTCGCTACATCCGGGTCGGGCCACAAGCCATTGAGGATTCACCGCTGGTCTGAGAGGCTCCAGCCATATAACTTCACCACAGTGTTTACTCCCGGCAGGGAGAATGTAGTGGCTGACCTGCTCTCCCGTGCCACCCCTGACCCGGCACCCAAAACATGCCCGGATCCAATGGAACCGGAGCTTGTCCTTCAGCTTCACGGCCCGCTCCAGGCCACAGTCTCCCTGTAGGACCTTCAGCTTGCATCGGAGGGGGACTCCACGCTCACCCAGCTCCGCACCTACATCAGGGGGGGGTGGCCCGTGAAGGTCCCGGAGGTGCTGGCGCCTTTTCATCGGGTCAAGGATGAGCTGTCCTGCTGGAGCAGTGTTTGTGTGGCTCGGGGGCTTCGCACAGTCATCCCCAGTGACCTCAGAGCACGCATATTGACCATGACGCACGAGGGGCACCTGGGCATCGTGAGGGTGAAGCAGCGCTGCAGGGATCTGGTGTGGTGGCCGGGCATTGACCGGGATATAGAGACAATGGTGAGGGACTGCTCAGCCTGCCTTCTCAGCGGTAAGACGGGGCCGCCGACCCCAGCGCCGCTGCAGCCTTTGCCATGGCCACCCGCACCTTGGAAGCACATCCAGCTGGACATCTGTGGGGAGCTCCATGGTGTCCCACACCACCAGCGTTTCCTCCTGGTTGCCTATGACCTCCATTCCAAGTGGCCGGAGGTGGCCGCCTCGGGGTCTGTGACTACCCGTGTGGTCACGGATTTCCTCTCCGCCCTGTTCGCCCGGTGGGGAATTCCAGACACCCTCACTACGGACAATGGGCCGCAGTTTGTCTCTGCTGACTTTGCCACTTTCATGGAGGCCAGGGGGATTAACCACGTCCGTACAGCTTTCTACCACCCGGAGGCAAACGGGGGGGTGGAGAGGTTTAATCAGACATTGAAGAACGGCATCAGAGCGCACCTGACGGAGGGTCTGCCGTTCTCAGCCGCTTTACTCCGCACTCTGCTGCACTACAGGGCAACGCCGCACACAACTACGGGCAGTTCCCCAGCCCTCCTGATGATGGGACGCGAGTTGCAGCTTCCCCTGGATCGGCTGAGGGTCCCGGCAAGTATCGCGCCGGCAGTGATATCCTGCCAGGGCACCAGGGTCGCAGATGCTCAGCGTCGAATGAAGCAGCGGTTCGACAGGAGGCGGAGGGTGAAAGCGCCTTCCTTCACAGAAGGAGACTGGGTCCGGATTCGTCGTCCCCACCGGGACCACAAGCTGCTCTCCTTCTGGTCGGCACCGTTACGGGTCACGGCCCGGCTGGGCCCGGCCACCTTTCGTCTGGCCGATGGATCACGGTGGCACGCAAACCGGCTTAAGAAGGTGGCAAACGACCCCATCTCGGACCCAGAGTCCAGGGAGGGTTCAGAGCTGGACATTGAGGACTGGGTTTTGCCAGATGAGCCGCAGCGGGGCCCGCCATTGCCGGCCGAGCCCCAGGTTCACCTGGAGGCCTCTCCAGACCGCGCCCAGCGGGGCTCACCATTACCATTGCCAGTCGAGCCCCAGGTTCACCGGGACGCACGGCCAGTCCGCGTCCGGAATAGACCGGCCTACTTGAGAGACTATGTTACTTGAGAGATAGACTATTTATGTTACAGATTATTTATATTTATTCATTGACCGGTTTAGTCAGAGCATAGTCTGTTGCGTGGCAGAATAATCCACAAGACTATGTCGGTGACTGGCAGTCTACCCGGTTCACCTAGGTAGGCTGCAGGGACTGTTAGTATGAATTAAATGTGAATTAAACTGTATGGGGATGTTCTTCGGGGTTCCCTGTGGGGGGGGGGAATATGTTGTGTATGTGAATCACAACGGTGTTCACCGGGCCTTTAAGATGGCACGGTAATGTTGCGACACTGCTGGAAGATACCGTAAAGCGTTGTGGTAACGGGAGATGGTGTGTGTGTGTTGTTCACTGGTGGAGCGGATGTAATAAACCGTCAAACGTCAAGCCGCAGTCCGGTGCGTTATTTCAATACATAATAGGAGGGGAGAGGAGGGAGTAGGAGGGTGGAGGAGGGGAGAGGAGGGTGGAGGAGGGTGGAGCGTGAGATGTGGAAACAACACTAATGGACATGAAGGAGAAGATGCCTGGAATCACAAGATCAACACACCTACTGTAGGTTACACACACATGTACACACATGATCAACACACCTAGGCTACACACACATATATACACACATGATCAACACACCTAGGCTACACACACATATACACATGTACATGTATTGTGCACACACACACACACACACACATGAATGAAATGTCAGGGAACAGAGCAGGCTTCATTCTGGAGTTGTTTACCTTGGTGGATCGCTTCCAGGACCTCCTGAGCAGCATGGTCTAAACATACAGTAAGACACGTTACTCCATCTGGCTCTGTGGTGGAATAACTACGTCTGTTTAAGATACATTATTCCATTTGGCTCTATGGTGGAACAACTATGTCTGTATAAAATACATTGTTTAATCTCTGTGGTGGAACAACTAAATCTGTATAAAATACATTGTTTAATCTGGCTCTATTGGGGAACAACTAAATCTGTATAAAATACATAGTTTAATCTGGCTCTATGGTGGGACCATTAAGTCTATAATAGTTGTGGACGGGAGGGACAGGGGTACAGAGAACTAGAGGACCACAAAATCTGTTTATCTACAGATGAAAAGAAAACACAGAATCTTCTTTTCTCTGGATTACAAAATGGGTCTGGGCCCGGATTCTGAAAGCTTTTCCCACGAGTGCTGATCTGGGTTCAATGTAAAGGAACAAGTGTCTTCATGACATTATTCAAACTAACAGATTGAAACTGACTGGAGATCAGTAATCCCCACTTCCAGAGGCTTGTTGAATAATGGACCCCTGTCACATTTACAGCAGGCTTGCTACCATAGCGTACAAGTGCAGGTGTCCTTTAAACCAGCGGCGGGAGCTATAGTCCAGGTCTACTTGTGAACTGCATGGAGTATTACACAATGCATAATAATGAGAGTTTGAGAAGTTTAATTGGGCTCCATGAATAAACCGTCTGGGATTAGATTAGAGCTATCAAAAATGCACAATATCGGGCGCTGAATATTCATGAATAATTCAACATGACCTCATTTCAACGTGTTCAGAAGATTCCCTCTTCCTTTCATCCTCACTCACTCACTCACTCTCTCTCTCTCTCTCTCTCTCTCTCGCTCTCTCTCTCTCTCTCTCTCTCTCACACACACACACACACACACACACACACACACACACACACACACACACACACACACACACACACACACACACACACACACACACACACACACACACACACACACACACACACACACACACACACTCCCTCTCTGATACAAAAACACACTTTTATTTCTACTTGTTTTCTCTCTTCTCTCTGGCTGGGGTTGACAAGCTCTAGTCCACATACTGAATCATGCATCATCAAGACGAATGTTACATCTGGCTGTCCCCAAATCTCCATACTGATCATGGTTATAATTAAACTAAAGCTACAGTAGGTCTAAAGAAAACATTTTCCACTGAAATAGACAAATATAATTAATTAAAAAATAAATAATTGTAATGTACGGCATTCATGTGACCTTTTTATATATATAAAAAGGTCACATGAATGCCGTACATTACAATTATTTATTTTTTAATTAATTATATTTGTCTATTTCAGTGGAAAATGTTTTCTTTAGACCTACTGTAATATATATATATATATATATATAATAAATTCTGCTTTCCAAAACAAACTTAAATAAAATATTAAATCAACATGAATTATTTTCAGTTTGAGTCTTTGGATGGGTGCTGTGGCAAGAACGAGGTGGTGTGAGTAGTTTACATAATTCACGTGGATTCTATTTTATTCATAAGGAGCTCTGTGAAGAATAAACCCACAGATCAGGCCTTCTAGCCTCATCACAGAGACCTGTCTAGCCTCATCACAGAGACCTGTCTAGCCTCATCACAGAGACCTGTCTAGCCTCATCACAGAGACCTGTCTCGCCTCATCACAGAGACCTGTCTCGCCTCATCACAGAGACCTGTCTAGCCTCATCACAGAGACATGTCTAGCCTCATCACAGAGACCTGTCTAGCCTCATAACAAAGACCTGTCTAGCCTCATCACAGAGACCTGTCTAGCCTCATCACAGAGACCTGTCTAGCCTCATCACAGAGACCTGTCTAGCCTCATCACAGAGACCTGTCTAGCCTCATCACAGAGCCCTGTCTAGCCTCAATAGCCTCATCACAGAGACCTGTCTAGCCTCATCACAGAGACCTGTCTAGCCTCATCACAGAGACCTGTCTAGCCTCATCACAGAGACCTGTCTAGCCTCATCACAGAGACCTGTCTCGCCTCATCACAGAGCCCTGTCTAGCCTCATCACAGAGACCTGTCTAGCCTCATCACAGAGACCTGTCTAGCCTCATCACAGAGACCTGTCTAGCCTCATCACAGAGACCTGTCTCGCCTCATCACAGAGACCTGTCTCGCCTCATCACAGAGACCTGTCTAGCCTCATCACAGAGACCTGTCTAGCCTCATCACAGAGACCTGTCTAGCCTCATAACAAAGACCTGTCTAGCCTCATCACAGAGACCTGTCTAGCCTCATCACAGAGACCTGTCTAGCCTCATCACAGAGACCTGTCTAGCCTCATCACAGAGCCCTGTCTAGCCTCATCACAGAGACCTGTCTAGCCTCATCACAGAGACCTGTCTCGCCTCATCACAGAGACCTGTCTAGCCTCATCACAGAGACCTGTCTGTCTAGCCTCATCACAGAGACCTGTCTAGCCTCATCACAGAGACCTGTCTAGCCTCATCACAGAGACCTGTCTAGCCTCATCACAGAGACCTGTCTAGCCTCATCACAGAGACCTGTCTCGCTTCATCACAGAGACATGTCTCGCCTCATCACAGAGACCTGTCTGTCTAGCCTCATCATAGAGACCTGTCTAGCCTCATCACAGAGACCTGTCTGTCTAGCCTCATCATAGAGACCTGTCTAGCCTCATCACAGAGACCTGTCTAGCCTCATCACAGAGACATGTCTCGCCTCATCACAGATATCTGTCTAGCCTCATCACAGAGACCTGTCTGTCTAGCCTCATCATAGAGACCTGTCTAGCCTCATCACAGAGACCTGTCTGTCTAGCCTCATCATAGAGACCTGTCTAGCCTCATCACAGAGACCTGTCTAGCCTCATCACAGAGACATGTCTCGCCTCATCACAGAGATCTGTCTAGCCTCATCACAGAGATCTGTCTAGCCTCATCACAGAGACATGTCTCGCCTCATCACAGAGATCTGTCTAGCCTCATCACAGAGATCTGTCTCGCCTCATCACAGAGACCTGTCTAGCCTCATCACAGAGACATGTCTCGCTTCATCACAGAGACCTGTCTCGCCTCATCACAGAGACCTGTCTAGCCTCATCACAGAGACCTGTCTAGCCTCATCACAGAGACCTGTCTCGCCTCATCACAGAGACCTGTCTGTCTAGCCTCATAACAGAGATCTAACTGGACCTAAACTAACACTGAACTAAGAGAATACTAATATAAATACGAAATACTGAATAGGATATGAAAATAAAGATAATAAATCTGATCTAACAAAAAATGGAAGGAATCTCTGTCTGTCTGTCTGACTGTCTTTAGATTTTCACGAGAACCGTTCATCCGATGGACTTCACACTCGGTGGGTGTGTTGCTGAGGACCCAAAAGAAAGCAGTGCCGTGTCGAATGTGTGAAGCTGATTGGATGAGCAGTGTCGAGTGTGAAGCTGATTGGATGAGCAGTGTCGAGTGTGAAGCTGATTGGATGAGCAGTGTCGAGTGTGAAGCTGATTGGATGAGCAGTGTCGAGTGTGACGCTGATTGGATGAGCAGTTCTCGAGAACGCTGCAAGCAGCATCCAATGGCCTACTCAGAAAGCTACAAGTAGCTCAAAACAAGGCAGCTAGACTGGTCCTATAGGCTGCTCACCTAGGGCTAGTGTGATTGACATGCATGCACGTCTCTCATGGCTCAGTGTTAAGGTACGATTATCTGCTAACTTAATTACATATTTTCATAGAGTTACTCAAACTCAAACTCCTAAGATCCTTTATAATTGCATTGTGTACAGCGCAAGTACTCACACATTCCACTGGAGGGGCAAGAGGTGGATTGATTACTTTACCTCTACCTAAGTCTAATTTTATGAAAAGGGTGATATTTTATAGGGCGATAGTATCCTGGAACCCAGCGATGTTCGGAACATCAAAGGAAAGGCTAGTTTTAAAAGAAATCTTAAACACTATTTACACTCACACACATAATAATACAATTTTAGTCTTCAGCACAGCTTGAATACATGCACACCCTGATACATTGTTTTATTTTCTTCTAACTGGATTTTATCTCTTGTTTTTTCATCTCCTTTTTTATATTTATTTTTATTCTACCTGTTTTTTATTAATTTTCTTTGTGATATATGCTTTTTCTTCTGTTCTATCGGTGTATGTTATCTTGTGTATACATGTGTTGTTGGACGCCAGGAAGACTAGCTGCCGCTCAGGCGTCAGCTAATGGGGATCCGTTTGAATCGCCCCATTCTGAACAAGCACTTCTTCAACGGGCACTGCACTAGTTCTATAATTACAACAACAACTCTTACACTGAAAACACAACATTAAAGACGGGTCATCAAGAGGGATGAGGAACTCATTCCAGTGGAGGTCAGATTCCAATCCAATGGCTCACTGGCTAACAGGGACAACTGATAAGGAACAGGCTACAGGAGACTGAGGCTGAAGTTACACGAGGGGGAAAACACAATGTCGCATTTTCACCCGTGAAAAAACACGGTCAGGTTAGACGCCACGTTGTCTCCTGAGCTCTCTCGCTGCCAGACGCCTGGCGCGGTCAGACGACAACGATCTCAACACTGAATTCAACACCGAGCACGCGCCGCCCGGCAGGTACTCGCCGCGAGCACAGAGCGCGCGTGTGTGTGTACATGTACATGAGCGGCTCGAGTCGCGAGTTTAAAAAGCACAGCGCAGCCCCGTGTGGGGGCAGAGGAGAGATTTGCAACGTTTAAAATTCCTCGAAAAAAAAAAATCTATAATTTCTCGAGTACCGATAGCAGAACGGTTAAGTTAAAATATTTTTTTTTCCCTCAGTGACGTGAACGTGGACGTTCGTGCCTATAGGGCATGACTACAGAAACGACAATGGCTCGCGCGAGGTTACATGGCACCATTCCAAAGGGACTTTTGACAACGAAAACACCTTTTGAGCGTAGCTGCTGGAGAAACGAAAATGCCAGCTAAGACGCCGTTGCCATTCGACTTGGAAATCATTTGAAATCATTTGAAAATGCAACGTTGTTGTTTTTCCCTCGTGTAACCTTTTCTCATTAGGAACGGTTGGTCCGTTCCGTCCTCGAGAACGATAGTCCCCCCTCCCCCGCTGGCCAGCTTCGTCACTACCAATCTCGTTTTCGGCCCCGAGCACACTTGAGGGAGCAACACCACCCCAATACAGCAGGTGGCGGAATGCACCTAGTCGGTTTGCTATAGCTGGCGCTTCAACACTTCTTTGCTCTCTGATAAAGCATTTCGGGATCAAATGAGATAGAATGAGACGTGCTTTACCAGCAGCGCTTCTCTCTCTCTCTCCCTCTCACAGACACACACTCGCCCAACACGCACGCACGCACACGCACACACACACACACACACGCACACACACACACACACACACACACGCACACACACACACACACACACACACACACACACACACACACAGAGACGGAGTGGCGTGTTTGCTGTTATGTTTGGAGGAAGAGAGAAGCGTGTGAGAAGTGAAGAGAGCCTTAAGGTGGTATTGAGAGGGCACTTAATATGTTATGATAAGATGTAATGTGCCCTCTCAATACCACCTTAAGGGTGCAGGCGGCTGTCGAGATAGAGAGAGAGAGAGGGAGACAGAGAGAGAGAGAGAGAGAGAGAGAGAGAGAGAGAGAGAGAGAGAGAGAGAGAGAGAGAGAGAGAGAGAGAGAGAGAGAGAGAGTGAGAGGGAGAGAGAGAGAGAGTGAGAGGGAGAGAGATAGAGAGAGAGAGAGGGAGACAGAGAGAGAGAGAGAGAGAGACGTAAGAGCTCGGCTGAATTGAAACACAGCTTCCCTCGTTGGAGCAGGTTTTACAGACTACAATGATCCCAAACGGACCTAAATAATATTTTTAAATTGAAGTATGAATACAACTCTATTCTGGGCAAGCAGGTTAGCACCAACAGAACCACTTGTTACAGCAAGCCTCTTCCATGTTTTGGTACAGTTTGTTTGCACATTTGCGTACATGCATTCTCATCACACTACTTTTGGGGCAATCGTGCTCAGATTCGACCCTGGATGCCTTGTGAGAAAGCCCTCTAGTAGAGGAGGGTCCTTCCAGGCTAATGGCTCACTGGCTAACAGGGACAGCTGATAAGGAACAGGCTACAGGAGACTAAGTAGAGGAGGGTCCTTCCAGGCTAAGCTACAGGAAACTACCCTGGAAGCTCTGAACACCACCGGACTCACTTTGTTCACATAAGGCTTCCAGCGATAGGGTTTAATCTCCTCAGGCTGTTGGAGACATGCAGCACAATGTACAGAACAACCTTTACAACTGAGGTTATACTGTAGGTGAGAGAGAGAGAGAAAGAGAGAGAGAGAGAGAGAGACAGAGAGAGAGAGAGAGAGAGAGAGAGAGAGGGAGAGAGAGAGAGAGAGAGAGAGAGAGAGAGAGAGAGAGAGAGAGAGAGAGAGAGCAGACAGAAGGAGACAGAGACAGGGAGAGACAGGGAGAGACAGGGAGAGAGAGAGAGAGAGAGAGAGAGAGAGAGAGACAGAGAGACAGAGAGAGAGAGGGAGAGAGAGGGAGAGAGAGAGACAGTGTGTGTGTGTGTGTGTGTGTATTGTACAGTATTTCACGCCCTGCATACCGTGGAGTCTCTGGCCTCCTCTATGGGGCTGTCTTTAGGGGTGAGGGTGACCGCCAGCTCCAGGCTGCCCAGGTCCTGGTCGGGGTAGTGGGGGTCCTTCAGGGACAGAGTAACAGGCACCGTCCTGCATCACACGTGGAGAGAGAGGGGGGCGGCTTTTAGACATAAAATTTCATATCTAGTAATGTAATCTTATGTAACATAGTTAATGACACAGCAGCGCACACATTTAGCCCTCATCAGTGCGATTCATTCTTCTCTTTTATTTTCATTTCAGGTAGTTGTACCTTAACACTTTGGGTGCCGGGAAACGCCTAAACACGTCATTCCCGGCCATGCTCAAGTTGCCGAAGACGCCTTACAGCGTCTTTAATATCAATATTTCAAAAATCTGGGATCGGATTCATATGTCCCCTCCGCTGGCCTGAGATCCACCAGGAGGACCCACTGAGCTCTCTGGCGGTTCAGGAGCGCCATCTGGTGGCCGATCGGCGCAATCGCTTAACAGGAAGTGCCGTAGAGGTTGTGCTGGACGGCCGTATTACTTCCGGGCACTCGCTAATAGGTCCCAGGACTCGATCTCGACACACTACATAGCGATCGATTGCCAATAACTCGATAAACAACATGATTTGGACGTATATACCATTATACAAGCTGGAGATGGACCGGGTAAATCTACATCCCATAATGATAAAATGTCTACTCTACGATGATCGCCCAACGGCGCGCGGAGACTGGGGTGAGTTTTAGCATGTAAAGTTACCGTCTTCGATACTAACTGCTATTATCAACATTTGACCCACATTAGATGATTGGTATAACGCTGCCCACGGAATTATAAACGCCCCCTCGCCCATCCGGTCAACATCAGATGACGTGTAGTAACTTCTAGAAGTACGTCTAGTTGGAATTTTTTATATCGCGCTGATTGCCATAAAACTGTATTGCATCATCAATATAATGTATTTGGGGCTATAGATCACGTTCTGGAGAAAGCTGCAGAAAGAGATGAAAACATACTTATACATTAGACCATACTTTACTATGAATATGTGAATGAAAAAGTTTAACGTTGCTACACAATGAACAATACATATAGGACTTTGAATGGGCCCTAATAATGGCAATGTAGCAATAGAATTTAAAAAGTTATAGCCCTGCAAAGAAGGGGACTTTCTCTATAGACAAATATAGCCGGCAACCTACGGTTGATAATGAATTTAACCCATGGCAGCCAAAGTGTTAAGAGAATTGAAGGCTGGCATCTGTAAATGCAGATGTAAGTACTTTATTCTTATTTTATTAACATTATTATTATTATTATTATTATTATTATTATTATTATTATTATTATTATTATTATTATTATTATTATTATTATTATTATTATTATTATTATTATTATTATTATTATTATTATTATTATTATTATTATTATTATTATCATTATTTTCTTTGCAATGAAATGAAAATCAGAAAATAAGTGGTACATGATGTAAAATATGAAAGTCAATGCTTGAAGGAAAATGGACTTCGGAAATACATTTTTTATTTACTGTTCTGTAAAAGTCTTGTCGAATGCAATGTTTTATGTTTTGTGTCTTACCAGGAAGACTAGTTGTTGTCATGCAACAGCTAATGGGGATCCTAATAAACTCAATAAACTCTGTATCAGTGATAACATTACAACAACAGTGACGCAACATTACCATATCACCAGGATGCCCATTTAGGATCTCCTCGTGGAGATATCGCCGTGGCAACAGCCGGTTATATCCCAGCAACAGTCGGGAAAAGCACGGCTGTTGCTGTTATGAACATGGAGCCCAGTTGATCTGCTTGTATGTTTTTTTATTTTTTTTTACTTTGTTCCAAGTTAGGAGCGCTAGGTGTTCAATTCGCCATGAAATCCTTATGTAAATATCTGGTCTGTAAACACGCTTGAACAATTAAAAACGGTCTCAAAGATTAACTGTGTGTGTATGCAATTCACTTTTATTCAGTTTTATATGTGTATTTTTGTAAAAATGTGTATATTGTGATGATGAATTGTATTTTATGTAGGCCTATTTGATGTATGTTATGTATGATATAACCCTTTTTTTTATCACTTTGGGTTGATAACTTTTTTAACATCTTGACCTCCAGGGACTACAGATGAAATCTAGCCTTCTGGCTAAATCGGGTGTATTTACATTTTATTGTTGATTAATATGCACTGTCCCTTTTGCAAATAAACTTAAACTTAAACTTAAATGGCTATGCATCAATAGGAGAAGAGAATAATAAAAAATAATAGTATTGAAAGCAGACCACAGGGGCAGTAGACCTTAGTACAGATAGTAACACTTACCAGTGATATATTTAGGGAAAGGCCTACATACGTAGGTAGTGTACTGTAGGATACCCTGTTATTTTTTTACTGTATCAATGTGGGATATCTTCACCCTTGAAGAGTTTAATCTGGACATTCCTAACTTCCAATTTTATTTTCTATTTCTGATTTCTCTGATTTTCTCCCCGTCCCAATTAGTCGTTGTGCCAATTCCCCCCCCCCCTCCCCTACCTGGCTGCTGTATGCATGTTCTCCTACGAGTCGGTACAAGGGCGTCCCGAGTCGATCGCACGCTTCCTCCGAGACGTGCGCCGACAGCCAGTGACGTCTTTTCACTTGGCAGCGAGGACTCTCATTGGTGGAGTGTAACGCGTGGGAGGGCACGCTATCTCCACCAAGCCCTGCCCCGCTTAGCAAGCGCAGAGACCTGACCTGTAGGCGTCGCTGTCCACAACGCCAGATTCCCACCCGCCAGCTTCCTCACCCCCTAATACTGCCAATTGTATTAGTGTGAACGGCCAGCCAAGCTGGTGGCAACGCCGAGAGCTGGGCCATTCCTAACTTCCTAACCGGTTATAAATCAGAATATCGATATATTTTGGTGTTTACCAACATTGTAACATTACCAACGTAAACAAACCTTTTATAAGCTACAAAATACAGTGAATGCAATTTAAAACTCATGTGTACTTGTTATCCAGTGCTGGTCCTCTTGTATCAAGAGCTCGGTCAACCAACGACATTTGTATTTCTTACTTTTGGTGATGGGGCTGCCGACTTTCTTTTAATGTTTGGATCACGGATTTGGCCTTTAACACAATGGGGACCGGCCACGTATATATACGTGTTTCGAATCCATGCGTTGTGGACCAGAGGCACATATAGCCGTGGCAAGTTGTTATTGTTTTATTCCATATTAATAACCGGATGAAGATCCCCGATCGACTCTGCAGATCTACCCTCCTCTGTGGAATCGGCAACATGCAATACCGGCCAGATCCTCTTAGGGGCGCCATCGCTCCACTGCAGTATAATTTTTTTTACCCTCCAACGGAGTATCATATTACTCTGATCCCAAAGCAACATCATGCACCGTGTATCACGTTTCGCAGATCTCACCATGGAATAAGGGGATTTATCATCATCAATGGACATATCGATCTACCAGATGCCGATCGATAACGGGGAAATGCTGCCGGGTATCACACGGGCTGACGGTAAGACATTTATCACCTAAATTACAGCCGGATCAGACATTGTTGTGAGACGCAAGCATTCGATCAGTGAATGTGGCTACTTACACGGACACTGTATTGGTAATCAATAATACTAATCTACGTCCCCCGCCACCCCCCTTTCATCCATAGATGCTCTGGGATAGTCCGGATCATAAGCAGTTTGTGTTATTTCATTAGCATATATAAAACGGAAATGCCGTTGAATATAACGTTAGTAGCCTTTAGCTCTATAACTAGTAGGGGTGGGAATCACCAGTTTCATCACGATACGATATCGATTCTTTGGACAACGATATCACACAGTCTGCCACGATACGATACGATTAGATTCAGGTGCCTGCGATCGATATGAGACGATATTATATGCCCATTTAACACAATCAGTAACATTTAAATCAACAAAAAAAAAGGCAATGGAAATATCATTTGAAAAAAAAAATGTTTAGCTCTTCCAGACATTTAAATGAAAAACAATCTATTGTTTCTAATACAAATAGACCTCCTGTTCACTGTTTTTGGTTCGTTTTTCTTTTTTTTCCTCGATATTAATATCCTATTCACTGTCACAGAGCTGTATTTTGGCTGGAAAAGCCGGCCAGATCCTGTTAGTGGGGCTATCCCGAGAATGCATTGTATACTTGTATGCCGTGACAATTAAAACTCTTGACTTGACTTGACTTCCCAGTCCCCACTTCTCTCTGCCTATGGCTCTGGGTTAGCTTGTTAGCTTACGCTAACGTAACGTTATCTTGGATCTTTAACGCGACGTGGGCATAATGGAGTGGCGAGGATTGCAAAGCAGGTTAGATGCATTGGACCCGTTGCGGAATAAAACAGCAGGGACATGTTTTGGGTCACAGAATAGGCACACTAGTCTTGCTCTAGTGACGCTCTGTGTGCTGTTGATGTTAAACGGAGTCCGTCGCCGGATTTTCAAAATAAGAGTATCGCAATATGAATCGATCTTTTTACGTGGCATTAGGCCTGCCGCGATAAGCAATAAATCGATTAATTGCCGCGATAATTAAAATGAATGCAATGATTTTGACGGGCGCGATTAATTGCTATTTGCGCGTTTGTTTTAATGAGGCGGAACCAGTGCCCCTTGCAGTCTCTCTCCGTGTGGGTTGGCCGCTGGCGTTACTACAGAGCACAGCACGGGAGCTCCGTGGGGCAGTAGCAACGCCACATATAGCTTAACTACATTTCTCAATAGTGTTGCTCCTTTTAACCAAGTAGCGTTATTTGTAGTGTAACGTTAGAATAACACAGAATAACGTTAATACAATTACATGCATCATTGTTTACAATGAACGGGTGGGGCTAGTCAAAGGACTGGAGACGGGGACAAGTTAAACATGGATTAATTTATTATAACAGGTCGTTTTCGAGTCGTGCTGCAGTGCCTACGCACCACAGCTATTCTATTATATACTGCTTTGACGCTTCCTCCTCATCGTTGATTGCCTGTAGTAGCTGCATCTAACGTTAGTAGCTAACGTTAAAACTAAAAAACACAACCGGACGAGACAAGTTGTCGGCTAGGATAATCACAACAATACTTCCGGTCCGGTCGGTGGGCTTCAAAATAAAAGTCTTAAACACCGGAAAAGACGGAGCGGTGGGCTTCAAAATAAAAGTTTTGGAAAATAAATTTCTCAAAAAAATTCTCTAACCGGTCGCAATAATATCGCTTATCGCGATATTTTCGGGGGCAATTAATCGCCCAGCAAAATGTGTTATCGTGGCAGGCCTACGTGGCATCGATCCTATTTGATTATTGATAATAGATCGATATATCGATCTGGATCGATGTATCGTCCCACCCCTAATAACTAGCTTTCCAGAAAATAGATGATACGAAATCTGCGATAAAGCTTATATTCATGGCGCTATAAAATGACAACCTACGGATGGATTTCTTTTTTCTTTAAGCCATTTTGAAGGGACGGTTTATGCACTCAATTGACAATGAGAATGGACAGATAGCAACACTATAAAGCCGTGGTCCCCAACCCGTTGATCTTGATCGACTGGTCGATCTTTGAGACGTTCCCTGTCGATCTTTCCCTGTCCCAAAAAAAATAGAAAGTGAGACAAATAAATACACAAATTGCACGCGTCTCTCTCTCTCTCTCTCTCTCTCTCTCTCTCTCTCTCTATCTCTCTCTCTCTCTCTCTCTCTCTCTGCGTGTCGCAGACGCTGTATGAAAGTGACCAATCAGAGATAAGAGAATACGAGGTGCGCAACTCGCAATTTTTTTAAATAAAAGACAGGTGTGGTGACGCCAGATCGCTAGCATGGCAGAGGCTCCACGGAAGAAAGCGAAAACGTACTATTTCCATCCAGAATGGGAAGAAGAATTTCTCTATACCTTGGTGAAAGACAAGTGTGTATGTATGTTGTGCAACCAAACACAAGCACTGCCTAAAAGAGGAAATCTGGAGCGGCACCACAACATCAACCACCAAAAATTCAAAGACACCTACCCGCCCAAGAGCACACTTCGTGCAAGAAAAGTTGACGAGTTGAAATCACAGTTGAAGGTCCAGCAATCGCTTTTCACCAAACCTGTTTCTCAACATAAGGCTGCTAGTGAAGCATCGTTTCGTGTAAGTTACCTTTTGGCTAAACACAAGAAGACCTTTACAGACGGAGAGTTAGTCAAGGAAGCAATAGCCATTACCGCAGATACTGTTTTGAGTGACTTAAAAAACAAACAAGAGATCAAAACCGTACTACGTGCTGTACCTCTGGCTCTGGGCCCTGCAACAGTGACAAGGAGGGTCGAGTCACTGTCCGAGGACGTGGACAGACAAGTGTTAATGGATTTGGCACGCTGTGAATATTTCTCATTACAGTTTGATGAATCCGTGGATGTAATGGACACAGCGCAGCTTGTTGCATTTGTCAAAATGGTTTTCCAGGATACTACAACAAAGGAGGATTTCCTCACTCTTTTACACTTAAAGGAGAAAACGAGGGGTGTGGATATTTACAATGAGTTCAAAAAATATGTTGGTGAAAATGACATACCCATTCATAAACTAGTGGCGATTACTACTGACGGGGCCCCAGCAATGCGCGGTGCGCGCAATGGATTTATTGGACTGTGCCGTAATGCCCCTGATTTCCCCTCCTTCGTGACTTAACACTGTGTGATCCATCAGCAGGCCTTGGCTGGGAAGGTGTTGGACTTTTCCCATGCAATGACACTGGTGGTGAAACTAGTCAACTCGATTCGAGCGAAAGCGCTTCAGCACCGCTTATTCAAAGCGTTATTGGATGAGCTCGATGCCGCTTACGGAGACCTGCTTCTCCATGCTGATGTGCGGTGGTTGAGTCGCGGCAAAGTGCTGCAGCGATTTATCGACTTGCTGCCTGAGATCAAGCCGTTCCTGTCGACAAGGAACGAGGAGCACAAGGAACTGTCAGACAATGCGTGGCTACTGGACCTGGGGTTCCTAACAGACATAACCGCAAAACTGAACGCACTCAACTACGAGCTGCAGGGAAAAGACCGACACCTTCCCCACATGATTAGCGCAGTGAATGGGTTCAAGGCCAAGCTCGGTGTTTGGACCACACACCTACAGAATGGGAGGCTGATGCACTTTCCCAACCTGGAGAAAATGGCACAGGCATTGGAAGACAATGATGCTTTTCACCCTGAGCAGTACTGTGCTCACCTGGACAAACTGGCAACAGAGTTCAGTCAGCGTTTTGGTGAGTTCGATGTCATGGGAGATATTGCTGCATTTGTCTCAAACCCATTTGTGCCCATTGATATAGAGCAGGTAGCAGCCAAATTCCAGCAAGTATTTAATTTGCAAAGTGGAGTTGACATGGAGATGGTTGATTTACAAAATGACATAGAGCTGAAAGCCAGATCAAGGGACAGTGATTTTTGGGGACTTGTCAGCAGAGAGACGTTTCCTCTTCTCACTGCATGTGCACTAAAAGTGAGTGCCTACTTTGGATCCACGTATCTCTGTGAAATGTAATTTTCACAGATGAAAATAATCAAATCAAAGTACAGGAGCCGCCTCACAGACTGTCTCAGACTGGCAGTCAGTAGCTATGAGCCTAACTACAAAGCACTTGTAGACAGTATCCAGTCACAGCCATCACACTGACTTAGTGACTTCACTTGAGTGAGAAACATGACTGTTTTTATGTGAAGTGATGCTGCACTTAGCACTGACAGAGTACATATTACAGTTCTACGTATTTTTTATGTGAAGTGATGCTTCAGTTAGCACTGACTGAGAGTACATATTACAGTTCTACTTATTTTTTTATGTGAAGTGATGCTGCAGTTAGCACTGACTGAGAGTACATATTACAGTTCTACTTTGACATGTAATTAGAATACAGGCAAATAAAAGTAATTTAGTTTAAAGTACAATTGTGGCTGTCTTTTTCTCTCAACGCTTCAATAGGTAGATCTTGCCTTCACCAAAAAGAAAAGTGATCTTGGGCTTAAAAAGGTTGGTGACCACTGCTATAAAGTATAGATATAGCTGTTAGAAAACCCACATGTTTGTTTACATTCCCCGGTCCTCTAGCCACTAATTAGACTAAGCCCATCGGTCGTCAAAGTGTTAAAAGTAATGTAGAATTTGTAATGCCATCAAACAGTTTGTTTGTTTACATTTGTTTGTTTTGGTCTGATGTGTGTGGGTGTGAGTTGAGTGGGGATAGAGGGGGGGGGGGGGTTGCTACTGCTGGCCACACCTCAGGCTCTACCAAGAGAGGTCTGGAGAAACTCACACTATATTAATAAGTTACTATATCTTATCACCATCAGCAGGAGGTGTGGCCAACAGTAGCAACCCCTCCCCCCTCTATCCGCAGTCAACCCACGCCCACACACATCAGACCAAAACAAACAAATGTAAACAAAGTGCAATACCAAGCGGGGCTCTTTTGCCTAGAGGTCACTGTTTGATGGCATTACAGATTAGACCTTTAGGGGGCGTTTTCACATTAGGAACGGTTGCCTCCGTTCCGTTCCGGAGAACGATAGTCCCCCCTCCCCACTTCCCCGCTGGCCAGCTTTCTCACTACCAATCTCGTTTCGTTCCCGGGCACACTTGAGGGAGCAACACCCCGATGTTGGTAAAGCTGGCACTGCCACAGACGCATTATAGCTGGCACTTCAACCCTTCTTTGCTCTCGGAGAAAGCATTTATGGAAATGATTGATACCAGTGATGTCTCTGACACTACATTGTGGGAGTCTGTTAACACATCCACCGCCAAAAACGGCTTACGACGGGTTTCAAGGTCATGCGAATTCCGCCATTCCACGGCGTACGACGTTATTGAGATCATATTTCATTTTTTCGCCATGGTATTCATAATTCCCTCACCCAGCCTCGGCTGAGACAGTGGGACTCGGCACAACCGTGCAACGCTTCAATACCGCCGCCTGGTGGATGATCGGGCGAGTTACAACCGGAAATGGATCTCTGGTGATCTCCGTGCATCTGGGAAATGCGTCCGGCTGGCACATAATGTTGCGGGACTCTAGACACACATCCGTGTATATGGATCGCTGCCATAACTCAATAATCGATATGCTTTGGGTGTTTATTTCGCCATACAAACCGGAAATGGATCTAGTCAATCGCCATCAAATAAGTGGGATCTTTTTCCTCCAGTCTCATCGGCGAACGGTAAGAGGACAGTAACGTTACTTTCAGCGTGATTGTTTATTATTATTAATGCAAACTGCTCTGATCAATATATCACCCATACTACATAAAGCATTTACTGACGATCACGGAATTATAAACGACCCCCCCCCCCCCCGCCCCCCCCCCCCCCCCGTTCATCCGCGCATGATGAGTCATAACGTTTAGGATCATGTACAGTTGAAATTTTTAATATAGCATGGATCGGCAACAAACGGCATAATCTATATATGCGTTTAGGCCTATAACTCACGTTCTAGGAATTACTGCAGAAAACGATAAAAACATATTTATATTCTAGACGGTATTTTCGTATGAATCTATGAATGAAAAAGTATAACGTTCCTACATCCCGAACGATAGATAATCGATGTTGAATGGGCCATAGTAATGTCAATATAGCAATACAATTTAAAACGTTATAGCCCTGCAAAGAAGGTGAACATCTCCATAGGCTTAGAGTGGTGGCAGAGAGTGGTATGAGAGGGGCAAACTGCGTGGCAGTTAATGTGTTAAGGTGGTATTGAGAGGGCACATTATATCTTATGAAGCCTCTGAAAAGAGACTCTAAGAGAGAGAAAGACGTAAGCGCTTGGCTGAAATTGAAACACAGCTTCCCTCGTTGGAGCAGATTTACAGACTCTCACAATCCCAAACGGACTTAAATAATATTTTAAAATTGAAGTATGAATACAACTCTATTCGGGGCAAGCAGGTTAGCACCAACAGAACCACTTGTTACAGCAAGCCTCTTCCATGTTTTGGTACAGTTGTGTCCACACTTGCCCGTTCCGGTTATCCGTTCCCGGGGACGGAACGCAGCGTTCACACTACACGACTTTTGGGGCAATCGTGCTCGGAAACTGCCCCGGGTCCCTAGTGTGAAAGCACCCTTAAAGGCCGAAGTGATCCAAACAAAAAAAGAATCCGGCAGCCCCATCACCAAGAAATAAGAAATAAGAATGTTTTCATTCTATAGTTAGTTGGCGGAGCTCTTGATACAAGGACTAACACTAGACAACAAGTACACGTGAGTTTTAAATTGCATTGTATTTTGTATGATTCTGCCTTTAAGCTATTGAGGAAATTGATTTGAAACATCGGTGTCCTAAGGGTGACACGTACCTCTGCTGCTCCAGGGACTCTGGGTAGAGGTACGCAGAACCCATGAAGTCGTCTTGAAGGCCGAAGTCATAGTCAAACACCTGGAACAGCAAACAGCTCAGTAAGAGTTTTACATGCAGGATGTCGGCACCATTCAGACCTTAAAGGAAAACTCCAACATTTTGGGAAATTAGCTTATTTGCCTTATACCTTTTTCTTATCTGTGCATGCAGTAGGAGTAGGAAAACGTTGGGAACTAGGCTAATGGAGGAACCTACTTCCAGTGACTGACGCTAAGCTAGGCTAATGGTGCACGTCTTCCTACTCCTACTGCATGCACAGAGAAGAAAAAAGGTATAGTATCTTCTTGTCTAACTCCAGGGTAGATGGCAAATAAGCTAATTTCCCAAAATGTTGGAGTTTTCCTTTAACTCAAGCATATAGTGGTGCTTCAGTTTATTTCCATTTCATTTAACAACTTTACACACATCCTCTCTCTGCCACAACCCAACCTTGATGGGTGATGTCGAGGGAAAACCAGCCTCAGGCAAGAGGAGATCTATGTGCATGAGTGTTCAATAAAATATAGAATAAGCTCATTCTAACCTTGACTGAAGTGAACGTCTCTCATGTCAATGCAACAAATCAGAGAATGCCCCACACTTAGCACCTTTAAAACACAACTAACGGAACGGCTGGTGACAAACCAAACCGCCACACGCAAATAGCTGAGCAGAATGTTTTAAAGATAGCAGTGAATTAATAACTGTAATATTATGTATTTTATATTATGTATTAAAGTGTTATTGTCATTTGTTGTACACGCATGTATCAGTACTACTGTCATTGTTGTTATAATCAAATGTTTGTTTAAATGTTTTATGATTCCAGGAAGCCTTGGCTATAATCTGGCTTGTTTACACGCTTTAATTTTTAATACATTTGTTTTAAATGTTTTGTTCATAAACTTGCACTGTCCCTTTGCAAATAAACATATAAAATCAAATGAAATCAAATAGACGTCCGCGCGCCCACTTGGTGTCACACAAACTGGCGCGAGGTGTAAACTGGTGTAAACTGGCGCGAGACATGTAGGAAGTTGGTCCGCGGAGATCCGCTCGACTATGAAAGCTCAACGAGTCCAGTGGACCTCCGCAGAGTCCAGTCCGTGTAGAGTCCGCTCGACTATGGGAGGGCCTTTTTTCTTGTTTTCCTGCGTCTGCAGTCTTCCAGCCTGACTCCTGACGCTGTTCTGTTCTGTTCTGCTCTGTTCTGTTCTGTTCTGCTCTGTTCTGTTCTGTTCTGTTCTGTTCTGTTCTGCTCTGTTCTGCTCTGCTCTGTTCTGTTCTGCTCTGCTCTGTTCTGCTCTGTTCTGTTCTGCTCTGTTCTGTTCTGCTCTGTTCTGTTCTGCTCTGTTCTGTTCTGCTCTGTTCTGCTCTGTTCTGTTCTGCTCTGCTCTGTTCTGTTCTGCTCTGTTCTGTTCTGCTCTGCTCTGTTCTGTTCTGCTCTGTTCTGCTCTGTTCTGTTCTGCTCTGCTCTGTTCTGCTCTGTTCTGCTCTGTTCTGTTCTGCTCTGCTCTGCTCTGTTATGTTCTGTTCTGCTCTGCTCTGTTCTGTTCTGCTCTTCTCTGTTCTGTTCTGTTCTGTTCTGCTCTGTTCTGTTCTGTTCTGCTCTGCTCTGTTCTGCTCTGTTCTGTTCTGTTCTGTTCTGTTCTGTTCTGTTCTGCTGTTCTGCTCTGTTCTGTTCTGTTCTGTTCTGCTCTGTTCTGCTCTGTTCTGTTCTGTTCTGTTCTGCTCTGTTCTGCTCTGTTCTGCTCTGTTCTGCTCTGCTCTGTTCTGCTCTGTTCTGCTCTGCTCTGTTCTGTTCTGTTCTGTTCTGCTCTGCTCTGTTCTGCTCTGCTCTGTTCTGTTCTGTTCTGCTCTGTTCTGTTCTGTTCTGTTCTGTTTGCTCTGCTCTGTTCTGCTCTGTTCTGCTCTGTTCTGTTCTGCTCTGTTCTGTTCTGTTCTGCTCTGTTCTGCTCTGTTCTGCTCTGCTCTGTTCTGCTCTGTTCTGTTCTGCTCTGCTCTGTTCTGTTCTGTTCTGCTCTGTTCTGCTCTGTTCTGTTCTGTTCTGCTCTGTTCTGCTCTGTTCTGCTCTGTTCCGCTCTGTTCTGCTCTGTTCTGCTCTGTTCTGTTCTGCTCTGCTCTGTTCTGTTCTGCTCTGTTCTGCTCTGTTCTGTTCTGTTCTGCTCTGTTCTGCTCTGTTCTGCTCTGCTCTGTTCTGTTCTGCTCTGCTCTGTTCTGTTCTGCTCTGTTCTGCTCTGTTCTGTTCTGTTCTTCTGCTCTGTTCTGTTCTGTTCTGTTCTGTTCTGTTCTTCTCTGTTCTGCTCTGTTCTGCTCTGTTCTTCTCTCTTCTGTTCTGTTCTGTTCTTCTCTGTTCTGTTCTTCTCTGTTCTGTTCTGCTCTGTTCTGCTCTGTTCTGCTCTGTTCTGTTCTGTTCTTCTCTGTTCTGTTCTGTTCTGCTCTGTTCTGCTCTGTTCTGCTCTGTTCTGTTCTGTTCTGCTCTGTTCTGTTCTGCTCTGTTCTGCTCTGTTCTGTTCTGTTCTGTTCTG
>NC_140175.1:103283498-103333498 GCF_963971535.1 Notolepis coatsorum
ACGCACACAGGAGAGATGATACTCTGTAACACTGCATAATTCTACCTACTATGGATGCAAGTATATGAGCGTATAGAGCTGTAGACGGGGAGGAGAAATGAGCTGGCGGCGATGTAGTCATTATTTCAGTGGCAGTCTTGAGCCGGGCAGGTAGTCCGAGGAGCGACAGGGGATCATGATTGTGTTTCAGTTTGGAGCGGTAACTGGCTGTTTCTAGGAACGGCGCCAAGGCAATTAAAGAGAGCCATTCACTCACTGGTCTGCTACAGGCACCAGACATCAATCTCACCAACGCCTGGTACACGTCTGATCGATAGGGCCGGGTATATAATGAACTATATCTATTTGTACTTAACTGTACTGATTTATATCGATATAGATTTCTACTATAGGCATTTAAAAGTGCACTGTAAAAACTGAGAGTCATCTGGTCACTTTTAAACTATCAGTACATTTTATTGAACTGAATATGTGTAAAATGCAATTAATAAATGGTTCAAATTCATTGAATTCAGCTCAATTCGATTTCAAACGGCACATAGTATTTTTTATTATGTATAGGTTACTAATAATTATTTAATAAATATGAATGAACCCCAATCCATTACAGTGCATAGGGATGTCCCGATCAAGTTATTTTTTGCCCCCGATCCCGGTCTTTCAATATTCACACCAATTTGATATTTGTATTTTCCTAAATAACACAGCTGCACAGTGCACACTTCAAGTACATTAAAGTTAGCAAAAATAATGATCAAATAGCTTCAAAATATTGGATTCTTACAACGAGAACTTGAGTTTTGTTCTAATTTATAGTCATCTCTTACTGAGGATATCAAGGGAGCCATGTAGCCCACACAGGGACCGAAACTAAAGCCCGCCGCCCGCCAGGGGCGGTCTGTTTTTACCTTTGGCGCATGACACTTAGAGGGCTGCCCGCCGTGTGGCGTGTAGACGTGTAGTTCATAACGATACTCTTGTGCGAGTACAGATTATAGCCGCTCTCGTCTTTTTTTTCTCCGCCGCGAGATCGTTAAAAAACTACAAGTCCCACATTGCACTCAAGTCAACGGTCCAATCACAGTAGAGTGACGTGACTGGTTTCATGAGAAATAAAGCAAATGACCAATCGGAAGCTCTCGTTTGGCTTGTTTACTTCCGTCTGCTCTAGTCTATATCGGACCTCCATGAGCTAACGTTACTGTTTAAACAATGACCCAGTCAACTATTCACTTTTAGTTTAATACATGACGAGGCATTGTCTAACGGTATCTAGCTGGCTAGCTACTGATAGCTGCTGATATCAACAAATGCTCCAGCAATAGTCGGCTCGAGTGCATAATACCTCCGTTCCCTCGTTAGCTAGCTTAGCTAGCTAACGTTAAATAGGGTCCAGCTGCATCGCCGGAGAATCCTTGCATGCTGAATGTAGGGTCTAGCTGAATATAGGGTCTAGCTGCAGGGCCGGAGAATCCTTGCTGGAGCTGGAGGCTACTCAAGTATACACACAGACAGTGGAGCTGTTTGCAGATAGCAAGCATTTTGACTTATTGCGTGGTGGCGATGTCTCGCAGATAATACAACTACAAGTATGATTATATAATATATATTTTATTTAAAAAAAAAAATTTATATAAAATATATATATATATTTTTTTAATCAAATTTTTTTTTGGCAGGTAAGAAATATGCTTGGCGGGTAGACTCTTCCCATCTACCCGCCACTGGCCGGTGAGTCAAAAAGTTAATTTCGCTCCCTGAGCCCACACGTGTAGCGTTACAGAGAACATGATTTACTCTAGGATAATGACATGTGGTTTCATTCCACAACAAAGGTAAGGTACCAAACAATTACTTTTAGAATAGAATTTTACATGAGAGCATCACAGGACGACACTCATTACTGCAAACATAACTACATTACAGATATATCCTTAAACTGGTAGATCAACAGTTCACATTCTCTCTCTCTCTCTCCCTCTCTCTCTCTCTCTCTCTCTCTCTCTCTATCTCCCCTCTCTCTCTCTCTCTCTCTCTCTCTCTCTCGCTCTCTCTCTCTCTCTCTCTCTCTATCAATCAATACACTATCTATCTATCTATCTATCTATCTATCTATCTATCTATCTATCTATCTATCTATCTATCTATCTATCTATCTATCTATCTATCTATCTATCTATCTATCTATCTATCTATCTATCTATCTATCTATCTGTCTGTCTGTCTGTCTGTCTGTCTGTCTGTCTGTCTGTCTGTCTGTCTGTCTGTCTGTCTGTCTGTCTGTCTGTCTGTCTGTCTGTCTGTCTGTCTCTCTATCTACACAGACACACACTGTAAAAAATACTGTAAAAAAACTGTAAATGTCTGGCAGCAACGGTTGCCAAATACTTACTGTCAAATTACAGTAAAATCAAATACATTTACAGATTACAACCTTTATTTAATGGTTAATATTTTTGACACGCACGCACGCACGCACGCACGCACGCACGCACGCACGCACGCACGCACGCACGCACACACACACACACACACACACACACACACACACACACACACACACACACACACACACACACACACACACACACACACACACACACACACACACACACACACACACACACACACACACACACACACACACACACATTTTAATACTTTATTTGGTTCCACAAATTATATTCCATAAACAGGGAATCAAATGTATCGGGCCAAGCAGCACTGAACACTTAATGGTACACATAGCACCTCCTTCTCCACGCGGCTAAGCTGCCAATAATAGCTGAGACAGAGCAATATTTGGCAATTTGTTTGGCTTTTCTTTTAGACATTGCAGCAATTCTCAGACCGATCATGGTGCATTTGTGTACATGGCCAAGACTTCCGAACACAAGTACACTATATCTACACCTATACCCAAGGTCAGCCATCACACTGAGCAGTGGTTGGTATTTGATATACTTGTCCCGGAAGGCCTGGTCCATGTACAGATCAAAGGTACAGCCTACTTCTATGACCAGCACCTCTCCGTGGGTGGTGTCAACTAAAACAACGTCCGGTGTATTTGGTATGTTAGCAAAAACATTGTTGGTAAGGCCAAACCACTCTGGTTTCACTCTGGCATGTTTGTACATTGCTGCACTAGATGGTGATATGTTCCGTACTACATCAGACACAATGTCCACAATACGGTCATGACGAGCGATGTACAGGTGTTTGTATGCATTACATCCGTTTGTTATGTGTGCAATGGATTCTAGGTGTTGTGAATCCTGATGGTTTAAACAGAATGGACTGTGAGTTTGAGGATACCAAGTGGACAGATTGTATTGAGTGGGTAATACCTGCAGTCTTGCTTTGATGGTAAATTTTAAAACATCCTCACCAACAGCGGCGTTCTTATACACTGAGTGTGAGACTGAGTGGTCAGCAAACACACACACACACACATACACACACACCCGAACAACTGCCTCTTTGAACTGCTGCGGTCAGGCAAGCGATACCGGAGTCTTAAGGCGAGCACAGAAAGACTCAGAAGAAGCTTCTATCCCCAGGCCATCAGGCTGCTAAACGAACAATAAACACTATGCAACAACCATCAAATGCACACAGCACACACACCCACACGCACACACTCACTTAAACAAACAACACACTGCAGCACCCACTCTCCACACTTTAGATCACACAAACACACTTTATATTTTTTGATAAAGGATTTGCACTACAACTCGTACACCTACTGTAAATTGTACCTAAATTGCACCTCATCCTATTTCTGCCTTGCACTATATAGTATTGTATATTAGTACACTACACAGTATTGTATATTATATGGTAACTCAGTTACGTCTACTCTGCATCGAACATTGTACATATGTCTATACTGAACACTGTGACCTAATTTTTTTTACTTCTAATTTACATGCTATACTATGTTATTTTATTTCATACTTATCTTGTCTTGCACAGTCTCTGGAGCGTAACAGTAAGAAGCATTTTGTATAAAAGTATTCTGTACTTCTGTATGACAACTATTAAAGAAACTTGAAACTTGAAACTTGTCCGGGGTCCCAAGCAAAACCCTGGACAGGCTCCAGTATGTTCAAAATTCAGCTGCCAGGGTTCTAACCCGCACCAAACCCTGGCAGCACATCACCCCCATCCTCATCCACCTCCACTGGCTCCCCATCAAATCCCGCATCACCTACAAAACCCTCCTGCTCACCTACAAATCCCTTCACGCCCTGGCACCTCAGTACCTCACTGACCTCCTCCACCCCTACACTCAGTCACGGTCCCTGCGATCCACGGACACTGGTCAGCTCTCCATCCCCCGAACCAGACTACGGACGTTCGGGGACAGAGCTTTCAGTGTGGCAGCTCCCACCCTCTGGAACTCCCTCCCCGCAGAACTCCGCACCGCCCCAACTCTGGACTCATTTAAAAAACTGCTCAAAACCCACCTCTTCAACCTGGCCTTCAACCCCTAACTTTCTCACTTTATATGTATATGTTGTGTCTGTCCACTATGTTTGTTAATTTGTTATCTCCCCCCCCCCCTTATGTAAAGCGACCTTGGGTCCTCTGAAAGGCGCTATATAAACCGAAGTATTATTATTATTATTATTATTATTATTATTATTAATGAGGGGGCGGGGTCAGTCATCCAGAGGGGTAATGAGGGGGCGGAGTCAGTCCTCCACAGGATTAATGAGGGGGCGGGGTCAGTCCTTCAGAGGGGTAATGAGGGGGCGGAGTCAGTCCTCCAGAGGGTTAATGAGGGGGCGGAGTCAGCCCTCCAGCCTCCGATGACAACACAGGAGTCCCACCCTCTCTGGAGGCGGAGCTACACTGCCTACTAGCGGACACAGTCAATAACCGGAGACATAATCAACCCTTCTGACAATAATCAATACTTCTGTAAGAGGATAATGTGGCATCAACAGAGATCCTATTTGGCCGAGACAACAGCCACCGCAACCAGTTTACAGGAACGATTTGATCCGACCTGACAGAGAGGTCCCTGGGTCACTGGGTCAGTGTATTCACATACTGTACACAGCAAGAGAGGTCACTGGGTCAGTGTATTCACATACTGTACACAGCAAGAGAGGTCACTGGGTCAGTGTATTCACATACTGTACACAGCAAGAGAGGTCACTGGGTCAGTGTATTCACATACTGTACACAGCAAGAGAGGTCACTGGGTCAGTGTATTCACATACTGTACACAGCAAGAGAGGTCACTGGGTCAGTGTATTCACATACTGTACACAGCAAGAGAGGTCACTGGGTCAGTGTATTCACATACTGTACACAGCAAGAGAGGTCACTGGGTCAGTGTATTCACATACTGTACACAGCAAGAGAGGTCACTGGGTCAGTGTATTCACATACTGTACACAGCAAGAGAGGTCACTGGGTCAGTGTATTCACATACTGTACACAGCAAGAGAGGTCACTGGGTCAGTGTATTCACATACTGTACACAGCAAGAGAGCTCATCTATCCGAGGGGCCACGTTAGAAGTGTTATTTCTCTTCAGACACACACCTCTTCTTAACCGGGGGCCATCTTGTTCACTAATTCAGACCAACGTTTCCGAGACTCCATGATCTTATCAGCGAAACCCTCCGATCAAACGGTTTAAATGCCATCGTCATCATCATCGTCATCGTGACACCGCTCTTAACCGCCTCGATCGTGTGTCTGTCTGATCACCCTGGCGGCTTAACGGCAAGGTGAGCTAGATAACTGCCATCGTGCCAGAACAGCCCAGAACTCAGTCCAATGCTGGTTAAAGGAACACGCCAACATTTTGGGAAATTAGCTTACCGTCTTCTCCAGAGAGAGTCGAGACGATAGATAGCAGTTTCCTCTCTGTGCGTTCAGTAGAAAGCTATCTGGCTGCACGTTAGCCTAGCTTAGCACAATGAATGGAAGCGGACATGACCGGTTAGCCTTCGGGAGAGGTGTTAGTTGGACAATGCCTAGGCTAACCGGCACTGTCCGCTTCCATTCATTGTGCTAAGCTAGGCTAACGTGCAGCCAGATAGCTTTCTACTGAACGCACAAAGAGGAAACTGGTATCTATCTTCTTGACTCTCTCTGGAGAAGACGGTAAGCTAATTTCCCAAAATGTTGGCGTGGGACTTTAAGGGACTTCCCACGGGGGAGGGAGAGGGTGTACGGCAGGACCCTACCAGTCAGTGTTTGGAGAGCAAGTTGCTTACAACAGACTTTGAGTCCTGTGGACGAAAGGAGAGCAGCAGGCTGAGAATAGCCCCTGATCAGGCCCAATCCCATCAGCTAGGCACACACAAAGCTCTATGTGTGTGCGTGTGTGTGTGTGTGTGTGCGTGTGTGTGTGTGTGTGTATGTATATTTGTGTTGTGTTGTGTTGTTGACATGTGGGTGTGTAGCCCAGACGTGTTAGCTAACGGCGTGGGTGTAGTAGGCGTTTGCGCGCCAATAGATGGACAATGCCAGCCCCGACCTTAATGGAAACAATACATAAATCAACTACAATTTAGGGAGCTAGAGATAGCATCGAGCTAGAATAGTATGTACTATGTTTCTGGATGTATGTACAGTATGTATGCATGTATGCATGAATATATGTCTGCGATTGTGTGTTTATTTGTTTGTTTGATTGTGTGTACTGTATGTGTGGGAGGGTCTGTGTGTTTGTGTTGTGCGTGAATACCCTAATGGTTTATTGACTTTGATGTTACTTTGATTTCTCCGGTAGATCTCCGGTTATAATCTCCTGAGAGAGAGAGAGAGAGAGAGAGAGAGAGAGAGAGAGAGAGAGAGAGAGAGAGAGAGAGAGAGAGAGAGAGCCAATTTCATTATATACATCTCTCTCTCTTCCTCTCCCCCTCGCTCTCTCGCTCTCTTCCTCTCCCATCCTCTGTCTCCGTTTCTCTCTCTCTCCCCATGGGAGCGGAGCTGTCAGAGGAACAAGTAGGCAGCCCACATAAATACGGCAGCACAGCCCACATAGAGACAGCAAGTATCAATCTATCGATATGCATGGCAGCGGTGATACACATACGTCTGTCTCAAGACTTAGTCCTGCATGTATCAACAAATGCGCATGTTGGTGTGAATTTATGTGTGCCATTATTACTACCAACTGTAATAATTCAATTGTGGAATATTACTACACACACACACATGTATGAACCAAGCATCACACTGTAATTAGGGATGCACCGATATGAAAATTGGCCACCGATACCGATTGTTCAACTAACACTATCGGCCGATACCGATACCGATATTTGTATATTTGTATATAAGTATTTGTAATTTTTTTTTATTTTTATTTTTTATTTATTTATTTTTTTAATGAAACTACTGTATATTTGTATGTGTATGTTTGTATTTGTAGGCCTATTTACTTACTTAAAAAAAGGAAACATCAAGAAATATGTTTATGGTATCACTATCTCTCTCCCAGTATCGTCTGGCGGCCTGCAGAGGGATACTATTTTCTCAACCAGAGCTTTCAACCAATGCAATGGAACCATTCTGGCGGCCTGCAGCGGGATACTATTCTCTCAACCAGAGCTTTCAACCAATGCAATGGAACCATTTTGATTGACAGTCAATTCGGCCAATTACGCCACACCGCTAGCACCCACCTCCTGCTGTCCTTACCACCAATCGGCAAGCGTTTATTCATTTTCTACTTTCGGGCATGCCGCCATTGTTCTGTTTGCGAGAGCACAACGTTAGCTGCCCGGCCCGCCGACCAGCGCTCCACAGCATGACCAAATGAGACATAATGATTTTACTGCAACAAATGCTATAATAAAACAAAGCCTTTCTATACATTTGTCTGGTTGAAAACTTTATTAACAGATTGCAGAATGGGTAGTTTGGTACGGAATGAGCAACGGAATGGAACTCAGCTATGAACAGACTAACGGAGTAATGCCTTGTTTACTGCTATCTTCGGGTAAATAATATGCTTGTTATTGAACGTGTAACACTAACTATATAACGTTAATGCCACAAAACGAATGTTTGTGTCATTTTAACAGCAGATACTTTCTTAAATGCCATCTTCCCGAGAGAGGGTGTTGACGGGGAGTTGTGTTATTAATAGCATTGAACAGCTAACCGAAAGCTAGCGTTAACTATTGTTAAAGGTTTAGCCATAACATTACCTTGGCTAAAGTTGGGGCTATTCATAATCCAGCAATAATGGCTGCAGACCTGCAAGCAAAGTACAGCAAGTTGGCAAAGGAGAATTCCAACGCAAATCACATTTTCACCAGTAACGTTAGTCTTGCATCTCCCGGTAGCTAATGAACGGACTCGGAGTAATGCCTTGCTGCTATGGGTAATAATAATATGCTGATGTTATTGTCCGTGTAACACTAACTATATAATGTTAATGCCACAAAACGAATGCCTTGTTAATCATAAAGTAACTTTGATGCAGTAGCTTGTGTGTGTGTGTGGGGGACAGCGGGTGTTGTGCAGGTAGGTCGCGAGTGAACTTTTTTTTTTTTTTGCCTTTTGACGCTACAAAAATTGATGGTTATTTATCGGCGACTGCTATCGGCACATTTGAGCTTATCGGCCGATAGGCCGATAGCAGTCAACAAGGCACTTATCGGCCGATACCGATACCCGACCGATATATCGGTGCACCCCTAACTGTAATGTACCTGCACTTTATACATGACAATAACCTACTACTACTACTACTACTACTACTACTACTACTACTACTACTACTACTACTACTACTACTACTATAAGTAAGTAAGGTATACAAATGTGCCAGGACTGAGATAGTCAGTCATATCTGAATATGTTATTAACATACATAATATATTATTGTACTTATCTTACACCAAGCTACTAATTCACAGCATTATGATGACAATTGAACACATTCCTCTTCTTTAATTCTGAATAATATACCAAGGCAGATCTTCTGCTTTTATATGTCATTTAACATATATACGTTTTATATATATATATATATACAGGTGCAGCTCAATAAATTTGAATATCGTGGAAAAGTTATTTTATTTCAGTAATTCAATTCAAAAAGCGAAACTCTCATAGATTATAGATTCATTACACACAAAGTGAAATATTGCAAGCCTTTATTTGTTTTAATTTTGATGTTTATGGCTTACAGCTCATGAAAGCCCAAAATGCTGTATCTCAGAAAGTTTGAATATTATAAGACATAAATATAGAAATGTTCATGTATGTTCACAATCACTCAGTACTTGGTTGGGGCTCCTTTTGCACAAATTACTGCATCAATGCAGCGAAATATATTGACTTTTCCACGATATTCTAATTTATTGAGCTGCACCTATATATATATATAAGACAGATGGATGCAGGTTGGTGCACTTCCACATTCATATCGATTAGGGATGTTCGATATTGGCTTTTTTACCAATATCCGATATACCGATATTGTCATTACATTAACATTACATTATATCTTGTCGTGGAATTAACACATTATGCATACGCGTTCTGCGATCTGATTGGCCACTGACGTTTCTGGTCGTGTGACATGTGCGGCCAATCGTGTGACGCCTGTTTCTATCACCGGTTAAGCTTAGGCACTCTTTCGAAGTTGGTTAAGGTTAGAGTTTGTCTTAGAGCAGGGCGATAGAACACCAGCCCTGATTCCAAACTCTAACCTTAACCTTAACCAACTTCGAAAGAGTCGCCTAAGCTTAACCAGTGATAAACTAGGCGTTAGGTAGTTTGCATGCCGTTCGAGGCGGAAATGGGCAAAGACACAGGCGTCACGCGATTGGGCACACATGTCACATGACCAGAAACGTCAGTGGCCAATCAGATTGCACCAGAAACGTCAGTGGCCAATCAGATCGCAGAACGCGAACGCGGAACTGGAAATCCGTTGTTAAAAAAATAGACGCTGCCTGGGTAAATAAAGGTTAAATAAAAAAGATTTAAAATAAATTTTATTTTTTTGAAAACCGATACCGATAATGTCCGATATTACATTCTAATGCCAATATCGGACATCCCTAATATCGATGTTTCTTTACGGAGCCACACCTAACATGTGTATTATTCAAATACCCTGGGCGGCCGGAGACCTCAGTGGGAGCGTGCCCGCAGCCAAAGGGCCATCTGCCAGACAGGATGCAGACATGCGGCATGAATTAAAAAACTAGAGGCCCAGGAGAGGGAGGCTAAATCCTACAGTCAATAACGCCAT
This sequence comes from Notolepis coatsorum, assembly GCF_963971535.1. Classification (NCBI taxonomy): domain Eukaryota; kingdom Metazoa; phylum Chordata; class Actinopteri; order Aulopiformes; family Paralepididae; genus Notolepis; species Notolepis coatsorum. The sequence goes on from NC_140175.1 coordinate 103,293,745, forward strand.
TACAAAGAGCTGATTGCACCAGGTAACATGCACGTCTTGTTTCTGTCTAGCCCCACCACCCCCACTTTCCGATGTCTTCACCCCCAGCAGCAGGTTCACCAGAACTGTTGTACCGGGTGACTTGGCTGTTCCATTATTAACACTTTGATTGCCCAACCCGAGTTTTCTCGGGTTTACCCCCCGCGGGTTGAATGCCCAACCCGAGAATATTCGTTTTTTCTTTTTTATTAGCGATCTGAATTCATATTGCATCAAGCGAGCCTACCGTTGGATATCCAGTCACCCCAGGCTCTCAGATGTGAAAATAGCGCCCTCTATCGTCTCCCAGATGGCAAATCACCCTTTTGGAATGGACTCAATGAAAGTGAATGGGAGAAAACATTTCTGACTCCACATTCTACGTCTCACCTCATGCAGCCGGGGTTACCAGAGTTCATTCTGGAGCCTCTGAGCCGTGCGGATCATGTGTTCTACTGTACACACGATGGATCAATACAATTATCGATTTTTTCGAATGGTGATCAGGAATTGGAATATACCATTTGGATACCATCTGATGTCAGGTAAGGAATCTATGTTATCAGTCTTAGGATAATCAGACTCGTTTTCACGGATATATAAGCGTTTCCCCTATATGTGATATGGCTGTTTTGACTGTAAAAGCCATCAGGAAATAAGAGCAGTGATTATCAGCGTGCGGCACGAGCGTGCGTGCGCACACATATACTATCGATCATCTAGCGTTTATTTGAAAACGATTTAAATAAGCCGACAAATGACAACGTTCTGGAATATTCCAGTAAAAGGCGATTATCATAGAATGGGTAGTTTTTTCTGCAAACACGAGTGATTTTCAAAATGCTATCAAACGGAAATGAAGCAATAAAAAAATCTGCCTTGCCAATGTTGACTGGAAAATGAGTCTTCGATAAGCAGATTAGACACATAGCCATAATTTAAAACATAGATTAGGCGATATTAAGTTAACATTGGAGTGGGTTTGGGCATCAAGGGGGTAAAAAGGAAAACACGGCGTGGCATCCAAAGTGTTAAGGAAAAGTACATTTAGCTAATCAGCCCTCTCCATGAGAGCTGCCAAGACCTGGAACTCCATTCCAAGTTGCATCCGCAATATTGAAACACACAGATCATTCAAACAAACACACTTTCAAAACATGGTTACAAAATAACTACACATGTGAACACAACAGCCCTGCAGAACTCTAACCCCATATGCTTGCCTGTACCTAATGTAGTATTATTGTTTGTTTGTACATTGTCTGTACATATCTGATGCATATATTTTGCATGATGTGTTTTTAACCTATTCTTAATTACCTGTATGCCATATGTTATGCTTTATTTTTTAGCGGCTTTTAACACATTGAAATCTCGTTGTTGGCCGCCATGCGTTGAGTGCCAATGACGAGAAATCTTGTTATTTAATCGCTATTTCTTTTATTAGCGATATCCATTCATTTTTCCTCCATCCAGCCTCACGTTATCATTGGGACTGGCTCTGAGCTCGAAAAGGGCAAATACCGCCCCCTATCGTCTCCCGGATGGTATTGCACCCATTGGAATGGAGTCAATGGAAATGCATGAGAGAAAAAAACTCCGGGCTCCACATTTTACTTCTGAGCCATGTAACCTGAGACTATTCATTGAGGCAACCGAAAGCAGCGTGGATTATCTGTTTCGAGGTATAACGTTGGATCAATAAACGCGATCGATATTTGGAATGGCGATCAGGAATTGGATTCATCTTTTTGCAGAACATCTGATGTGAGGTAAGGACTTTATTTTACCAGTATTGGGGTAATCAGAGTTTTTTTTCACAGCGTTCACAACGTGTCTCATATGTGTGTATGTGTGTGTGTGTAACGTTAGTGCCAGGCAGGGCATAGATAATCGATTTTTCAGCCTGCTTCTCTAGCGTGCATAAGTACACATATACTATCGGTAATCTAGCGTTTATTTGAAAACGATTCATAAATAGGCCGAAATATTAATACTAAAGGGCTATTTTCGCGGATTTTTCTGGAATCACTAGAAATCTTCAAAACTATACTCGTGTTCAAAGCGGTATAAAACGGAAATGTACCGATGAAAAAACAATCCGCTTCGTACATGTTGACTGCAAGCAAGTCATTGATAATAAGCGACGGTTGTATTAGACACATAATTTAAGATATAGTTTATGCGTTCGCAAATATCCCTGTCCTCTCATTGACTAAAGCGCTGGCATGATACAAGCGATAAATCGCGCAACCAATGTGTTAACACCAGGCCCAGGGACAACAGTTGAAAATGTGCTTTGGCTAAGACTTTCCTTCTTTTATAGTTTCCTTGATGAAGCACAGGAAGTGGACCAACTAAACTAGAATTACGCAACTGTGAACTACTGCTCTTTCAGAGGAAGACGTCAAACCACTGCCACTACAGTATGTGCTCTTTAGCAAGGCATGTAAACCACACCCACTCAAGCAATGCCTGATCTGTGGCTGAAGCTGTGCTGCTATAGAAATACTGTATGTATACATACCTCCTGTATGGTGTGTATGGACCGTCTACACAGAATATAAACGGCTGTTCTAAGCAGTATAGTAGTAGCCTACTTCTAATTTATTATTTAACAAGACACACTGCCAAGGGCTCTTAATTAATTAATACTTAAAGATCCAGTACAATGATGTGTTCGTTCAGTCTGTCGTGGAATATATTATCATGTCCTTATAGATCTGTGTTGAGATATCATGTTATACAGCTTGACTTTCAGTGTGACCAGCTTGACTGGTTAATGTGTGTATGTCTCTTTAAGAAGACTCCAACATCTCCCCAGCCATAACAAAATTGTTGTTGCTTCCAGTGACTGAGAACCATTTTTGTTTACCTTCATCATCATATCTGATATTATGTTACGTCTGACAACTGTGTATTTAACATATGTCTGAACAGAACTATTGGTCAGTCTATGGCCAGATGCTAATGTGTTAACATATTGTCTCTGACTATAAACTGTCCTTTCATTGTGGCCGCGGTGAAATAAACGTTCCTATTATTATTAATAATGACTCAGAATGATTTGTAACCGGCTCATCGTTTAGTCCTTTAATATTTCCCATTACAGATGGCGACGAGGATGGGATATTTTTGCTTATTCTTGAATGTTAACACTTTGATTGCCTAAGGCTAAATTCATGATATACCATCCGTTGCCAGCTCTATTTAACATGGAGAAGTTCCCCTTCTTTGCAGGGCTATAACTTTTTAAATTCTATTGCTAGATTGCCATTATTAGGGCCCATTCAAGGTCCTATATGTATTGTTCATGGTGTAGCAACGTTAAACTTTTTCATTCACATATTCATACTAAAATATGATCTAAAGTATAAGTATGTTTTCATCTCTTTCTGCAGCTTTCTCCAGAACGTGATTTATAGCCCCAAATGCATTATATTGATGATGAAATACAGTTTGATAGCAATCAGCGCGATATAAAAAATTCCAACTGGAAGTACTTCTGGAAGTTACTACACGTCATCTGATGTTGACCGGATGGGCGAGGGGGCGTTTATAATTCCGTGGGCAGTAGTGTTGTCACGATACTGGAATTTCGACTTCGATACGATACCTTGAAAAGTATCGATACTTTCGATACTTTCAATACCAAAAAAAAAAATTTATTAATTCTTTTTTTATTATAATATTTATTTTATTTATTTTTTTTAACAAATTTTGCTTTTGTTGCTGGTTGATTCTCCTCAGCTTCTCTCTGGTACTATACGAGAAGATAAATACACTTTTAAAACCCTTTGTTTATCTTTAGATCAGAGAGAGAGAGAGAAAGAGAGAGTGGCTGCTGGAGATTTTAGGTCTACTGAGCGCACCTTTCTAGTTATGACCAGAGAGCGAGCGAGCGAGAGAGAGAGCAAGAGAGAGCGAGAGAGAGAGAGAGAGCGAGAGAGAGAGATTTCTCCGGAGCTATGCTCGGAGCATTTATTAACGTTACATTTTCAACAACATTGCGTTAATAAATGCTCCGAGCATAGCTCCGGAGAAATCTCTCTCTCTCTCTCTCTCTTCCTCCTCCCCCTCACAGCCGGGCAGCGCAGCCCTGTCTTCAGTTTGTAAACAACGCTATTATTAGCTAACGTTAGCTGTCGTTCCTCCGTTAGCTTAATGCTAGCTAGCTGGCCACCTATTACTTCATGGAAACGGAGTAACGTCAAGCCGAGCCCACTACACCAGTACACGCATGAACTCGACACAACTACCCCGTTTCCAACGAGGAGGCTGCAGCAGCTTGTGTCTGTCTGTTGCTCTGAGCGAGGAGGAGGAGGAGGCGGAAGGGCAAGGCTCTGGCAGCGCGTCTGTCTGTCAACAACTTGCGGGAGCAAGCCAGCTGGTACCGATACTGCAGAAAGTATCGGTACTTCGGGAAATGAGTATTGAAGCCGTTTTAAATATTCAGTATCGATATGTATCGATACTTCGATATTTTTGACAACACTAGTGGGCAGCGTTATACCATTCATCTAATGTGGGACATATGTTCATCAGATCAGTTAGTATCGAACACGGAAATATTACACGCTAAAACTCACCCCAGTCTCCGCGGGCCGTTGGGCGATCAGCGTGGGGTAGACAGTTTTCCATTATGGGATGTAAAAATACCCGGTCCATTTCCAGGTTGTATAATGGTATATACGTCCAAATCATGTTGTTTATCGAGTTATTGGCAACGGATCGCTATGTATTGTGTCAAGATGGAGTCGCGGGAGCTATAGAGAGTGGCCGGAAGTAATATGGGTGATCAGCACTTCAGCCACATCACTTCCTGTTTGGCGCTTCTGCCGATCGGCCACCAGATGGCGCTCTTGAACCGCTAGAGGATTGAGAGGAGCTCTGAACTGTGTGTGAAGGCTGCGGATGGAAAATATGATTCCGATCACAGATTTTTGAAATATTGATATCAAAGACGAGTTACGGCGTCTTCGGCAACTTGAGCATGGCGGGGAAGGACGCCTAAACTCGTCCTTTGGCAACTAAAGTGTTAATGTCATGAGATGTCAAGTTAGTATCATAATAAATTAAGCTTTCAAATGGAAATAAATCCATGAGCCCAGTATGATTGGTTATAGTAGTTATTCTTCTTTTTGTATGTGTCATCACACACAATACAAACAATATGCACAATCATTCCAGACTGTTAATGGTCTTTGCAATGACTGAAAGGGTACAAGCTGAAGCATAATGCTTATATATACCTGACCTATACTGCACGTCCGGGTGGAAGGATGAGAGTGACACACAGTGACATGACATCACTCACCCACAGCCGCCGTCCGCAGGTGGAGGCCAAGGGTGCTGACTCATCCCTAGTGGTGGAAGAGAGGAGCCCTCGAAATGTCAGTAGAGACTGAGGCACAGAGGCTTCGCTCATGAAGAGAACCAGGTGGCAGGAGGTGCGATAATGATGGACAGGAGAGGGTGGTAGAAGAAGAGAGGATGGTAGGAGAGGATGGTAGAATAAGAGAGGATGGTAGAAGAAGAGAGGATGGTAGAAGAAGAGATTGGTAGAAGAGAGGATGGTAGAAGAAGAGAGGATGGTAGGAGAGGATGGTAGAAGAAGAGAGGATGGTAGAAGAAGAGAGGATGGTAGAAGAAGAGATTGGTAGAAGAGAGGATGGTAGAAGAAGAGAGGATGGTAGGAGAGGATGGTAGAAGAGAGGATGGTAGAAGAAGAGAGGATGGTAGAAGAAGAGATTGGTAGAAGAGAGGATGGTAGAAGAGAGGATGGTAGAAGAAGAGAGGATGGTAGAAGAAGAGATTGGTAGAAGAGAGGATGGTAGAAGAAGAGAGGATGGTAGGAGAGGATGGTAGAAGAAGAGAGGATGGTAGAAGAAGAGAGGATGGTATTGGTAGAAGTAGAAGAAGAAGGAGGATGAGGAGAGGGATAGAGAATAATAATAATAATAAAATAGGGGGAGAACAAGTGGATTGGGAAAGGAGCAGAGGTAAAGAGCAGCAGGTCAGAGGGAGCGGGAGGTGGTGGAGGTGGTGAGAGGAGGCAGAGAGGAGGTGAGAGGAGGTGAGAGAGAGGGCTCCTCACACAACAACATGACCCGCTATCCGCTCATGCCGCCACAGGCCGCGGCCTCTTCATCCGCTCATCCTCCCATCTGGTCCATGTGAGCCTTGCCCGCCAAACAACAACACCCACACACGGAGACACGCAGAGCAACAGACCCTTTTCGGACAGCAGCCACGCCTATTTCCCGTCGATCGAGAGAGAGAGAAAGAGAGATAGAGAGAGATAGAGAGCCAGGAGAGGCAGGTAAACAACAGAAAAACCTCCAGACGGCTAAACGCGAAGCAGGGACGGCTAAAAGCAGGAGAGCTCAGGAGAGTGTGGAGAACTGCTAAGCTGAATGAAGGAGGGGAAGGGGGGGGGGGGGTGGAAGGCGAGAGATGATTGGCTTGACTTTAATCTCTCTCCAATGGGGAGAGTCCGATTGGTCAGTTTGCTGGAAGGAGTGGAGAAAGGTGAGGAGTCATGGCAGGAAACAGAGCGCTTAAAGGTCTTCCTAAAGGTCACACTATATAGGGCTGGACAATATATCGTTTCAGCGTCGATATCGCAATGCAATCATGACCAGTGTTTCCCCTACCATTGCATATTTTTTTTTATTAAAGTTTGTTTTAATCACAAAAACGTTGGCGAGCTAGCTAAATTATACATAAATCGGTTTTCATATAAATCAATCTTCACTAAGACTTTAAAACGGTGGTGCGGCACGGTCTACGGAGACGCAGAAAAAAGCTACCAAATCCATTCCAAGACAACTCCGAGCCTGACTAGCGTCACGCGTAACAAGTCTCAGTCTCTCTCTCTCTCTCTCTTCTTCAAGTAGCCAAACGTTACACTATAAAAACGAACTGGATAGTTGATATATGATGTTCTGCAATAAAAATTATTGAAGTGAGATGAACAGACTGAACTTTATTTTATTAGATAAAACATGTTGACAAAGTTTTACTTTGCAGTTGAAAAAAGGTAATAAATCGCAATATATTGCAATATTAATATCGCAATACTCAGCATATCGCTATATATTTAGTATCGCAATACTATCGTATCGTGACTCAAGTATCGTGATAGTATCGTATCGTGAGGCCTCTGGTGATTCCCACCCCTATAATTTATGTGCAATCGTTTCATTTCAGCGTAGAGAAATGCACCGATATTAACAACCGCCTTACTGCGTGCGTCTATGACGACACTGTTGACACCACATATCCGTGACACGCGTGCCCCGTGAAAAAACACTCGTCGTTTTTGGAGCCTACCCTGAAAAAAATCCTAGGGGAAACACATGATGACATTGTGAAGGATGCCATGTTCTTATTCGTTTCTATGCCGTTTTTTATTTTTATTTTACTATGCTGCCATTTTAAATCGTTTTTATTGTTTACTGTGTTGGTGTTTTTCTGTTCACTGTTCACATTTGAACCGATACTGGCAGGCATGCGTTGTTCATGGGACTGGGTAGCACGGTGTGGGACCTCACTCGCTATTTGCATATCAATAGCTCCGGTCGTCAGGTGTGTTAAATACGTTCTCAGACACATTCACACCTAACCTTGTTGTGAAGACGTGTTACATTCCATTCGTAGAGGCAATTAGGCACTGTCTTTAGTCTGTGCCCAAGCGAGGGGACATTAAATGCGCATTCGCGGGAGCGCGCGCACGCGCAGGGAGCGCGCGTGCACGTGGTGCGTGTCACCCCAGATGATTTCAATAACGCACCACTGGATACTGGTACCCAATGATACCTTTTTTTCCGGTACTTTACTCGTTCTTTACTCTGAGAAAAGCGCTAGATAAATGTAATCAATTATTAGCCATTGGCTGTGGAAGTGGGTAGATTGATTCCAAGGTAACCTGAGGAGGAGCGGTTGTGTGTTCTATGTGATCTGGGAGTGGTGGAAGATGAATATCATTTCGTTTTTTATTGCCCTTTGACCTTTGTACACCGCTTTGATGAGGGCTTTATTTGAGAAAATTCAATTTTTTTTTGGCAGTCTGAGAGTTGTATGTTGAGTTGTTTTTTTGTGGAGGACATCTTCAGTTTTGCAGGATTTTTGGAGAAAGCATGGCACTTGAGACAAAACACACTATATCCTATATAACTATCATTTTTTTTTTGTATCTCTCTTTCTCCGATTTTTCTCTGTTTTCTCCCCGTCCCAATTTAGTCATTTTGCCAATTCCCCCCCCCCCCCCCCCCCCCCCTCCCCTACCTGGTTGTTGTGCGCATGTTCTCCTACTGGTCGGTACAAGGGAACCCTGAAGTCATCCGCACGCTTCCTCCGACACGTGCGGCGACAGCCAGTGGCTCTCTTCTCACCTGGCAGCAAGGGCTCTCATTGGTGAAGTGTAACGCGTGGGAGGTCACGCTGCCTTCATCAAGTCCTGCCTCCGCTGAGCAAGCGCCCAGACCTGACCTGTAGGCGTCGCTGTCCACAACGCCAGTTTTCCCACCCACGGCTTCCCTCCCCCTAACCCAGCCAAACGAGTTAGTATAGCGATCAGCCCAAGCCCCAAGCAATGCTGACTCCGGGAGTCGAGACCGCAGCCTCTTGCATTGGTGACGAGCGCAATCTCCGCTACGCCACCTGACCGCCATTTGTTTCTTTGTTTACATACATTGCGTACAGCTTGTGTCGTTATATTACGTTTTATTGTATTTTCTTGTATTTTCTTTTTCTTGTGGCCATCTTGGTCTATATGTCATTTGTCAAGTAATTGGTCAAGTATATTATTATATATACTTATTGTTATGTGTCTTGTAAGACCATATGGGCTGGGCATACACCTGTATGTAAGACACGAAGAAGAAAAAAATCATCATCATCATCATCATCATCATCATCATCATCATCATCATCATCAGTATTATTATTAAAATGTTGCAAAAAATAAGTCCAAACTTCTAATAATTTGAACATTATTTATTTAGAACATTTTGTTATTTATTGTTGTAACACAACAATGTCTTGTCTTGTATGAGTGTCATTAAGTTATTAAGAGTTATTAAGTTCAGAATATTACACATGCAGTATTACTAAACATGTAAATTGCTTTGGGAAATATGAGTTTTTGTCCCCCTGTTTTTCTTTTTTTTCTTTTTACTATATGCTCTCAAAGGAGGTTCATTCTAAGTTTAATGTTATACTTTATAAACTGGAGAACAGTGATAAACAGCCTGTAATCTCCTGGATCTGTTCTAGACACTGGTCATCCTTCTTCCACCCATTCATAGATGAGCACCCCTTATTTCAGGGTAAACAACAAGCATTATTATTATTATCATCATTATCATGTTGTATCATGGATTTCAAGCATCTTTTTTTTTTACCTACTTTTTCTCCTCCCTTTTCCCTGATTTTTCTCCCATCCCAATTTTCCTCTCGTGCCAATTCTCCCTCCCCTGTCCTGATTGTTGCTCGCATGTGCCCCCCACTGGCCGGTCGTAGGGAGGATAGAAGCCCATCACATGTCCCCTCCGATACATGTGGAGGCAGCCAGTCACTTCTTTTCACCTGCCAGCGCGGACTCTCATTGGCGAGGTGTAACGTGTGGGAGGCTCACACTGCCCCCGCCATTTCCTGACTTTGCTGTGCAGGCACCCTGACCGACCTGTAGGAGTAGCTGTTTACAACGACCAGGTTACCACCCATCGACTCCCCTCCCGCTGACCCTGCCAATTGAGTCAGTATGACGGCCGGCCCAAGCCGGAGGCAACGCTGACAGCCGGATTCGATACGGGTGTCTCTTACGTTGGTGACAAGCGCAATGTCCGCTGCGCCAACCAGCCGCCCAATTAAGGACTTTTATTTTGAAGTCTCCACCTGGTCAACTGTCACACTGCCACAAACTGCATAGGTATTACATGATGGAACCATATAAAAGCCTGCATAAGATGTGAATCAGCATCTATAAATGTGCCATGTAGTTGTTATGCAGTCAGGCATTGGTACTAAATAGGGGTGTAAAAAGTACCCAGAAATTATATTTAAGTGAAAGTATGGGTACCGTCTCAAAATCACACTTGAGTAAAAGTTTCTACTTTTAAATGTACTTAAGTACTAAAAAAAACTAGTAGTAAAAACATTTTTTTATTCCGGGGCAATGAAATGTTCTGTTTCGTCCTCTCACCCCCCCCCCCCCATCACTCCTACTAACATTTGTGGCCATCTTCTGTATAGCTTGTCACTCTGACTGTCTATTCTTCTGATAGCAGATGTTTAATCAAAGATCCCCTGCATTTTTGTCTTACACAAGGACCAATCAGCATGGGTATGGGCGGGTTCATTTTCCATCTATGGGGATTTGATTGGCTGTTTTTAAATCAAGTGTGGCCGCAGGATTAATAACGTTAACGTTAGTTCGGCCAGAGAAACAAATATACTAATTAAAATAGTTGGACCTGCGAGATTTGTACTTTGTACTTTGTAGGTCTGCATTTTAAATGTAAGGAGTAAAACGTATGTTTTTTTTCTCTGAAATGTAATTGAGTAAAAGTACACAATAATACTCGAGTAAAGTACAAATCCCGAAAAACAGTACTTAAGTATTGTAACGAAGTACAATTACTCAAGTACTTTAGACCCCTGGTTACATGGCACCATATGAAAGCCTGCATAAGACGTGTATCAGCATCTATAAATGTGCCATGTGGTGGTTATGCAGCTAACAGTCAGGCATTGGTACTAAATAGGTTTCAGGTTAAAGGTGGGGAAAGCAATTTCAGAAAAAGTGAGCTTACATGTCCAGCAGAAATACAGCGAGCTCTGCTTCACTTTTCAAGTCCGGCACCAATGCAACGAGGGTTTTCCACAGACTGCCAGAGGCACCAGCAAATAATGATATAGAATAATTTCCTCTGATCAGCAGGCGGTCTTCCGCAGGCTGTGTGTTTCCACTAGGAACACACAATGGCGGGGTTCGTTTTCCAATGCAGGCCAAAAAAATCTGTGATCCAAATTCTCAGGATGGCCTGAATTCCAGATTGTGAACATTAATATTAGCACCAAACAACTGTTTGCTATGTAAAGATATAGTGGAGTAATGGTGTCCTGAGCAGAGAATGAAGTCACACTCCCTCTGTGTGTGTTGTTGTTATAAGAGCTTCTCTTTTGGTAGCCACACCTGGTTGGTGCCCCTACCCCTGTTTATAAAGATTAAGACAATGGGCGTTTCCATTTTTCAAGATGGTGGCTTTCACGTAAAAGTTCTCCTTTTCCACCTAAACGGTTTCTGAACAATTTGAGAGTTTGATCAGAATTTTGTGAGCCAGGTGTACGAGCCAGGTGTACGAGCCAGGTGTGAGCCAGGTGTGAGCCAGGTGTACGAGCCAGGTGTGAGCCAGGTGTGAGCCAGGTGTGAGCCAGGTGTGAGCCAGATGTGAGCCAGGTGTACAAGCCAGGTGTACGAGCCAGGTGTACGAGCCAGGTGTACGAGCCAGGTGTACGAGCCAGGTGTGAGCCAGGTGTACGAGCCAGATGTGAGCCAGGTGTACGAGCCAGATGTGAGCCAGGTGTGAGCCAGGTGTACGAGCCAGGTGTGAGCCAGGTGTACGAGCCAGATGTGAGCCAGGTGTGAGCCAGGTGTACGAGCCAGGTGTGAGCCAGGTGTACGAGCCAGATGTGAGCCAGGTGTACGAGCCAGATGTGAGCCAGGTGTGAGCCAGGTGTACGAGCCAGGTGTGAGCCAGGTGTGAGCCAGGTGTGAGCCAGGTGTACGAGCCAGGTGTGAGCCAGGTGTGAGCCAGGTGTACGAGCCAGATGTGAGCCAGGTGTACGAGCCAGGTGTGAGCCAGGTGTGAGCCAGGTGTACGAGCCAGATGTGAGCCAGGTGTACGAGCCAGGTGTGAGCCAGGTGTGAGCCAGGTGTACGAGCCAGATGTGAGCCAGGTGTACGAGCCAGATGTGAGCCAGGTGTACGAGCCAGATGTGAGCCAGGTGTGAGCCAGGTGTATGAGCCAGATGTGAGCCAGGTGTGAGCCAGGTGTACGAGCCAGGTGTGAGCCAGGTGTACGAGCCAGGTGTACGAGCCAGGTGTACGAGCCAGATGTGAGCCAGGTGTATGAGCCAGGTGTGAGCCAGGTGTACGAGCCAGTTGTGAGCCAGGTGTGAGCCAGGTGTATGAGCCAGGTGTGAGCCAGGTGTATGAGCCAGGTGTACGAGCCAGGTGTGAGCCAGGTGTACGAGCCAGATGTGAGCCAGATGTGAGCCAGGTGTATGAGCCAGGTGTGAGCCAGGTGTATGAGCCAGGTGTGAGCCAGGTGTGAGCCAGGTGTGTGAGCCAGGTGTATGAGCCAGGTGTACGAGCCAGGTGTGAGCCAGGTGTACGAGCCAGATGTGAGCCAGGTGTGAGCCATGTGTATGAGCCAGGTGTACGAGCCAGATGTGAGCCATGTGTATGAGCCAGGTGTGAGCCAGGTGTGTGAGCCAGGTGTGAGCCAGGTGTGAGCCAGGTGTGAGCCATGTGTGAGCCAGGTGTGAGCCAGGTGTGAGCCAGGTGTGTGAGCCAGGTGTGAGCCAGGTGTGAGCCAGGTGTGAGCCAGGTGTGAGCCATGTGTACGAGCCAGATGTGAGCCAGGTGTGAGCCAGGTGTACGAGCCAGGTGTGAGCCAGGTGTACGAGCCAGATGTGAGCCAGGTGTACGAGCCAGATGTGAGCCAGGTGTGAGCCAGGTGTACGAGCCAGGTGTGAGCCAGGTGTGAGCCAGGTGTGAGCCAGGTGTACGAGCCAGGTGTACGAGCCAGGTGTGAGCCAGGTGTAAGCCAGGTGTACGAGCCAGATGTGAGCCAGGTGTACGAGCCAGGTGTGAGCCAGGTGTGAGCCAGGTGTACGAGCCAGATGTGAGCCAGGTGTACGAGCCAGGTGTGAGCCAGGTGTGAGCCAGGTGTACGAGCCAGATGTGAGCCAGGTGTACGAGCCAGATGTGAGCCAGGTGTACGAGCCAGATGTGAGCCAGGTGTGAGCCAGGTGTATGAGCCAGATGTGAGCCAGGTGTGAGCCAGGTGTACGAGCCAGGTGTGAGCCAGGTGTACGAGCCAGGTGTACGAGCCAGGTGTACGAGCCAGATGTGAGCCAGGTGTATGAGCCAGGTGTGAGCCAGGTGTACGAGCCAGGTGTGAGCCAGTTGTGAGCCAGGTGTGAGCCAGGTGTATGAGCCAGGTGTGAGCCAGGTGTATGAGCCAGGTGTACGAGCCAGGTGTGAGCCAGGCGTACGAGCCAGATGTGAGCCAGATGTGAGCCAGGTGTATGAGCCAGGTGTGAGCCAGGTGTATGAGCCAGGTGTGAGCCAGGTGTGAGCCAGGTGTGAGCCAGGTGTATGAGCCAGGTGTGAGCCAGGTGTATGAGCCAGGTGTACGAGCCAGGTGTGAGCCAGGTGTACGAGCCAGATGTGAGCCAGGTGTGAGCCATGTGTATGAGCCAGGTGTACGAGCCAGATGTGAGCCATGTGTATGAGCCAGGTGTGAGCCAGGTGTGTGAGCCAGGTGTGAGCCAGGTGTGAGCCAGGTGTGAGCCATGTGTGAGCCAGGTGTGAGCCAGGTGTGTGAGCCAGGTGTGAGCCAGGTGTGAGCCAGGTGTGAGCCAGGTGTGAGCCATGTGTATGAGCCAGGTGTGAGCCAGGTGTGTGAGCCAGGTGTGAGCCAGGTGTGAGCCATGTGTATGAGCCAGGTGTACGAGCCAGGTGTACGAGCCAGATGTGAGCCAGGTGTGAGCCAGGTGTACGAGCCAGGTGTGAGCCAGGTGTACGAGCCAGGTGTACGAGCCAGGTGTGAGCCAGGTGTGAGCCAGGTGTACGAGCCAGGTGTGAGCCAGGTGTACGAGCCAGATGTGAGCCAGGTGTGAGCCAGGTGTACGAGCCAGGTGTGAGCCAGGTGTACGAGCCAGGTGTACGAGCCAGATGTGAGCCAGGTGTGAGCCAGGTGTACGAGCCAAATGTGAGCCAGGTGTGAGCCAAGTTTTATCTAGCTTAAAGGTGGGGTAGACAATTTTGGAAATGAAAAAGATTTCAAATGGAAATGAATAAGAGTGAGCTTACATATCCAGCTGAAATAGAGCTTGGCAACACTTTTCAATTTGATTACAGGGCCAGAGAGTCACAGAGAGCGGACACACACATCCATACACACACACACACACACACACACACACACACACACACACACACACACACACACACACACACACACACACACACACACACACACACACACACACATACATACAGTACACACACACACTAGGGCTGGGCGATATAACGATAACGATAAATATCGCGATATATTTTAATAATCGATATCGAATATTGAAATAAAAAAAAATCGAAAAATCGTTTTTTTTTTTTTTATATATATTTTTTTTATATATTTTCTTTTGACCTGCAACAGGGCAGTTTTAAAACCAGAGACAGTGGACAGACTTGTCTTTCTTGCCTGCAACTTAAAGTAATGGCTTTGCTTGTCCAAATGACAATACTGACCAAATTGAGATTTATTTTTCTCTTGTCCATTTATTTTGTTTGCTTTCTAATTTAAAATACAGTTTGAAACCGTCTGTACACAGTAGGCTATGTGTGCTAGCAGAACTAGACTCCAGTCACGAGTCACGGTGCACATGTGCGGTGGTTTGTCCACCAAAAAAGCTCCAAAAGATCGAAAATAAACTAGCAGAGCCAGAACTGTTCAACTCCCCTGGAGCCACAGCCAGCAGAGAAGCCGGTTTACTTTCGCTTTTAAACCAGCTGCAGCCTGAGAACTGGAGTGTGAGGGGATGTAACACTAAAGCTGGCGGCAATGACAAAGAATTGCTGCAAAATAAACATACATCTGTTGTTAATTTATTTTTTTAATACTTATAACAATTCGATAATTATCGATATCGAGAAATATGATAACATTATCATATCGTTATCGCGATATGATTTTTTTCCATATCGCCCAGCCCTAACACACACACACACATACACACACACACACACACACACGCACGCACGCAAGCAGCCATACCACAGGTCTCCACAACACTGCAAGCAGCCATTCCACATGTCTACGCTGCAAGCAGTCATACCACAGGTCTCCACAACGCTGCAAGCAGCCATACCACAGGTCTCCACAACGCTGCAAGCAGCCATACCACAGGTCTCCACAACGCTGCAAGCAGCCATACCACAGGTCTCCACAACGCTGCAAGCAGCCATACCACAGGTCTCCACAACGCTGCAAGCAGCCATACCACAGGTCTCCACAACGCTGCAAGCAGCCATACCACAGGTCTACTCAACGCTGCAAGCAGCCATACCACAGGTCTCCACAACGCTGCAAGCAGCCATACCACAGGTCTCCACAACGCTGCAAGCAGCCATACCACAGGTCTCCACAACGCTGCAAGCAGCCATACCACAGGTCTACTCAACGCTGCAAGCAGCCATACCACAGGTCTCCACAACGCTGCAAGCAGCCATTCCACAGGTCTCCAGTCCACAATGCTGCAAGCAGTCATACCACAAGTCTCCACAACACACTGCATCGGGGCCAAGCAATCAGCCCGCTCCGAAACAGGCACGCGCTCAGCGTTGCAAGCTGTAATTACCAGGAGCCAAGCCATCGGCCCGTTCCAAAACGGGCACGCACTCCAAATGGCCACATCCAAAAATTGGCACTGCACTAGTCCAGACATAATGATAAAACACACACAATACGAGGAAATGGGCTGGGCGGATACAGTGGGCACTAGGGGGGAAAGTAGCTGACTCTGTGTAAGAACACACAGATGGACAGGTCTCTCCTACATTTTAACACAAGGACTGGCGTTCAACGACCTTGGTCACGAAGAAAACAAACCCAGAACGATGAGCGGTACTGCCCGGTTCGTCTGGTGGAGCAGTTTCGCCATATCTGATTGCAGATAGTAACATTATAAGTTATAAGTGTCTCCTGCGTGTGAATTCATTGTTATGAGTGAGGTATTCAGTAGTGTGATTTGTTTTTATTAACTGGCTTGTAATATGCCGAATGTTGACTGTGTTTCGCTTTAGTCAATCACTGACAATAGCCTAAGCCTAGCATACAGTTCTTGAAAATTCTAAACAACGAACGTTCCTCTCACTCGCCTCCCTGCCACGTTATCATTTTGATAAAGAAAAAGACATTAGAATTCACGTATAGTAGGCTTAGGCTATTTCAAAGCCGTTCTGAACAATGTACCTCTCACTCCCTCTCACGTCATTTTCATTTAAAAGGACATTAGAAATCACGTTAGAAAGGCGCTCTGAAATCTTTTTAAATAAGAAATCTCAGAAAGGCCGCACCCCCTGCCGATTTAAAGTTCCAACGTCCCTGTCTGATTGTTAAACTGACCTAACCATCATGTTCACCATCAAAAGATACTTAACCTGTTCCACCTGTGCGGTCCATCGGCGGACATCTGGTCATAAAGCAATATTTTTTAGACTGTTTAGACACACACACACACACGCGCACGCACGCACGCACGCACGCACGCACACACACACACACACACACACACACACACACACACACACACACACACACACACACACACACACACACACACACACACACACACACACACACACACACACACACACACACACACACACACACACACACACACACACACACACACACACACACATAATATAGCAACAAACAAACAAAGATATATAGATACTATTTTCTCCAGAGTATATATTTTTCGCTTCAATATTTCCAGGCTGTTTGTACTGCAGAACTAACACAGATTGATTGATTGATTGATTGATTGATTGATTGATTGATTGAAAACTTTAATTAACAGATTTCAGAATGGGTACGGTACAATTGTTAAGGGGATGCAGACCAGAGAAAGACTTTCGTCTTGTTTACATTTTCAATTCATCGTAGGGCTGGGCGATATGGCAAAAAATCATATCGCGATAACGATATGATAATGTTATCATATTTCTCGACATCGATTTTTTTTTTAACAACAGATGTATGTTTATTTTGCAGCAATTCTTTGTCGTTGCCACCATCTTTAGTGTTACATCCCCTCACACTCCAGTTCTCAGGCTGCAGCTGGTTTGAAAGCGAAAGTAAACAGACTTCTCTGCTGGCTGTGGCTCCAGGGGAGTTGAACAGTTCTGGCTCTGCTAGTTTATTTTCGATCTTTTGGCGCTTTTTTGGTGGACAAACCACCGCACATGTGCACCGTGACTCGTGACTGGAATAAATTAGAAAGCAAACAAAATAAATGGACAAGAGAAAAATAAATCTCAATTTGGTCAGTATTGTCATTTGGACAAGCAAAGCCATTACTTTAAGTTGCAGGCAAGAAAGACAAGTCTGTCCACTGTTGCAGGCTGTTGCAGGTCACAAAAAAAAAATATATATATATATATATATATATATATATATAAAAAAACTATTTTTCAATCTTTTTTTTTGATATTCGATATCGATTATTAAAATATATCGCGATATTTATCGTTATCGTTATATCGCCCAGCCCTAATTCATCGTAACATTTATGACATGCATGACATACAGATATACAGATATACTATACAGATATACAAATCTAATCTAATCATCTAATCTAATCATGACATTTATGACATACATGACATACAGATATACAGTACTGTATTTGTGACATACAAAATATGCAAATATTAGGGCTGTCTTAAATACTTCGAAGCTTCGAAGCTTCGTTCGAAGTTTAAAATAAATAAATAAAAAAATATATATAATTTTTTTTCAATTTATTTTTTTTAATTTTTTACTTCGATTTTTGTGTGTGTGTGTGTGTGTGTGTGTGCATGGCCGCCTAGTTATAGTTGAAAGTGGGGGTGCACGATTTTTATTTTTTATATATTTTTTTTATTTTAAATTTATTGTATATTTTGCGACAGGCAAGGGGTGGTTTGGAGAGGGCACGACCCCCTCCACGGCAGATTTTTAATTTAATGAACCTGTACGTGCAATTTCCTGCAATATAGAGCCTTCAATCTTGACCAATAAAGCTGCTCTTTTCACTATAAAACTCAGTTTATATTGCAGTATGATAGCCAATTACTATAATAATAATATATTAATATATATATATACTGTATATATACTGTATATTGATTTTTCGCTCATTTATTTTTATTAAATCAATCTCCTTTCAAATAGGCCAAGTTTTTAATAAGAAAGAGAAAAAAGATATATTTCCATTACCTGTAACTCTTGTCTCTTTCTCTCCTTCTCTGCCTCCTCCCTGAGTCTGCAGTGCACAGTCATGACATCGATCTCCAAAAAAATGTAATAAATTAAAAGAAAAAGTTAAAAAAAAATTGGAGGCCCCTCGTCACTAGAGGCCCACGGGCCGCGGCCGTCGTTAATCCGGCCCTGCTCGTCTGCCATATAGATAGCGAACGTTAACGTTTGCAAACGAAGTCAACGTCATCCAGCTGACACCACATATCTAGATAATAATGACAACGTTAGCTAGCGGCTAGCACTAAAGCTAACGCCAACCAGAGGGAAACGTTATTATTATTATTATTTATTAGAGGATTTACGGTATGACCAGATCGCATTTCGGGACCGTGAAACACTTTTATTGTATTGCGTGGTAGAACCGTAGAAGTTCTACCACTCAATAGTAAAGACATGTCTAACATAATCCTTTTATTTGAACAACTTACTGGAAAAGCCTGCCTGCCTGCCACCAATGACACACTCGGCGGGCTTTGATATTTACACTCAGCCTACCTGCAGGCTACAGCGCCGTGCGCCAAGGTCTGCTGGGGGTGGGAGGCACTGGATCAAACCATATGGGGCAGGGGGGGGTCGCAATCTTTGGAAACTTAAAAACTTGCTATTAAGTGTCATTGTGTATTATTAATTTGATTGAAATTACGTAGTTATGGTTAGATTTATATATTGGGGGGGGATATATTATATTTTTCATATGATCAAAAAGTGGGGGTGCAAAAGCAGACGTTTGCTCCCCCAAGTTCAATAGTGGGGGAGCACCTGCTTCTAATGCTCTTATGGCCAGGCGCCAGTGTGTGTGTGTGTGTGTGTGTGTGTGTGTGTGTGTGTGTGTGTGTGTGTGTGTGTGTGTGTGTGTGTGTGTGTGTGTGTGTGTGTGTGTGTGTGTGTGTGTGTGTGTGTGTGTGTGTGTGTGTGTGTGTGTGTGCATCGGGCCATTGGGTGGGGCCGGGGGACAAATACACTGGAGGAAAGTAACCCAGCTCAGCACTGCCCAAATTATATCATCACTATTGCCTGTTTGAAGGATATCATCCTCAAACACATATACACCTACATGCCTTGTAGAATTCCACACATAAGAAAGAAAGATACTGGGGAGCTCCAGTAGCTCACCACGTACCTCGAGCGCTATTTCGGCGCCGGGGACAACCGTGCTCGTCACGGATCTGGGGTTTAGCGAGTTCGAATCCCGGACTGCAGCCGTGCCTTTCCCAGAGTGTCTTCCCCCCCATCTGAACCCCTTCAGCCTGTTTCTGTCGGTCATCCTTGACCAGAATAAATGCGATAAACGCAAAAAAGAGCCAGGGGAATGGCCAAAGTTTAAAAAAAAAAAAAAAAGAAAGAAAGATACTGGGATGAATAAACGAAATAGGAAATAAAATGTAGAAATGCATGCAATACATAAATAAATATGAATCTCCATATATGAAATAGAACATTTAGATAAGGTGCTACTGAGATGTTTTGTTGAGTTCTTTGTTTTTTTGTGGAAGTAGGCAAGTAGCCCTTCACCCCCCCCATGAACATTCACTGATAATTGGTCTGTAGTGGAGTCTACAAGGTCTACATTGCCGGACCATGTAGAATCCGGACCTTGTAGACTGACATAATTCTGTGCATAGTTTAGTCTACACAGGCCATATTTCAAATAATCAAAATCTTACTTCATTCATCTTAAACATTCTTAATTTGGGGGATTGGTAGTTCCCATGAAATCTGAAGATGTTCAAACGACAACAGCAATCCACCTTGAATTAAATCACACAGCCAAGTGAAACCTTGTTGGCTGTGTCACAGTCACGAAAGGGGCTACTTAATTAATTAATCCAATCCACTTTATTTATAGAGCACATTTAAAAACAACAACGTTTACCAAAGTGCTGTACAAGTCCCACAACATAAGATAAAAAAAATTCAAAATTAAATTATTATTATTATTATTATTTTCTTTTCTCGAAGCTTCGAATTAAAATCGAAGCTCGGCCCCGAAGCTTCGATTGCCAATAAAAGCTTTGAAGGTCAGCCCTAGCAAATATACAGTACTGTTAAACAGAGATCCTAACAGTAAATATATACATACGAGGGGGAGGGAACTGTACATTAGGAGGGGGTGGGTGGATGTTTGGACATTTAGGGGGGCCAGTTTCGAATTGCAGCCTCCCGTAGGTGCTCTTTGAGAGCGGTTTTGAAGGTGGGTAGGAATTCACATTTCTTTATGGCTGTGGTTACGGCGTTCCACATTGATGTGGCATAATTGCGAAATGTGTCTCGAGGTCTCTAGGAACATCATCATCTGTACTGCAGAACTAACACAGAGGTCTCTAGAACATCATCTGTACTGCAGAACTAACACAGAGGTCTCTAGAACATCATCTGTACTGCAGAACTAACACAGAGGTCTCTAGAACATCAGCTGTACTGCAGAACTAACACAGAGGTCTCTAGAACATCAGCTGTCTGTACTGCAGAACTAACACAGAGGTCTCTAGAACATCAGCTGTACTGCAGAACTAACACAGAGGTCTCTAGGAACATCATCATCTGTACTGCAGAACTAACACAGAGGTCTCTAGAACATCAGCTGTACTGCAGAACTAACACAGAGGTCTCTAGAACATCAGCTGTACTGCAGAACTAACACAGAGGTCTCTAGAACATCAGCTGTTTGTACTGCAGAACTAACACAGAGGTCTCTAGAACATCAGCTGTACTGCAGAACTAACACAGAGGTCTCTAGAACATCAGCTGTTTGTACTGCAGAACTAACACAGAGGTCTCTAGAACATCAGCTGTCTGTACTGCACCCCCACCAGCCTCAGCTTCCAGCAGGGGTTTAATGGTTGTAACGATATCCCATTTCCAAAAGCCAATCACAGCCGTCATACCCTAATCACATCAGACAGTACTAGTAGAATCACATCAGACAGTAGAATCATATCAGACAGTACTAGTAGAATCACATCAGACAGTAGAATCACATCAGACAGTACTAGTAGAATCACATCAGACAGTAGAATCATATCAGACAGTACTAGTAGAATCACATCAGACAGTAGAATCATATCAGACAGTACTAGTAGAATCACATCAGACAGTAGAATCATATCAGACAGTACTAGTAGAATCATATCAGACAGTACTAGTAGAATCACATCAGACAGTAGAATCATATCAGACAGTACTAGTAGAATCATATCAGACATTACTAGTAGAATCACATCAGACAGTACTAGTAGAATCATATCAGACAGTACTAGTAGAATCATATCAGACAGTAGAATCACATCAGACAGTACTAGTAGAATCATATCAGACAGTAGAATGAAATCACATCAGACAGTACTAGTAGAATCATATCAGACAGTACTAGTAGAATCATATCAGACAGTACTAGTAGAATCATATCAGACAGTAGAATTATATCAGACAGTACTAGTAGAATCACATCAGACAGTATAATCATATCAGACAGTACTAGTAGAATCATATCAGACAGTACTAGTAGAATCACATCAGACAGTACTAGTAGAATCACATCAGACAGTAGAATCACATCAGACAGTACTAGTAGAATCACATCAGACCGTACTAGTAGTATCATATCAGATAGTAGAATCATATCAGACAGTACTAGTAGAATCACATCAGACAGTACTAGTAGAAACATATCAGACAGTACTAGTAGAATCATATCAGACAGTACTAGTAGAATCATATCAGACAGTACTAGTAGAATCATATCAGACAGTAGAATCATATCAGACAGTACTAATAGAATCACATCAGACAGTAGAATCACATCAGACAGTACTAGTAGACTCACATCAGACAGTAGAATCACATCAGAAAAGTAGAATCACATCAGACAGTACTAGTAGAATCACATCAGACAGTAGAATCACATCAGACAGTACTAGTAGAATCACATCAGACAGTAGAATCACATCAGACAGTACTAATAGAATCACATCAGACAGTACCAGTAGAATCATATCAGACAGTAGAATAATATCAGACAGTACTAGTAGAATCACATCAGACAGTACTAGTAGAATCATATCAGACAGTACTAGTAGAATCACATCAGACAGTACTAGTAGAATCATATCAGACAGTACTAGTAGAATCATATCAGACAGTACTAGTAGAATCATATCAGACAGTACTAGTAGAATCATATCAGACAGTAGAATTATATCAGACAGTACTAGTAGAATCACATCAGACAGTAGAATCATATCAGACAGTACTAGTAGAATCATATCAGACAGTACTAGTAGAATCACATCAGACAGTACTAGTAGAATCACATCAGACAGTAGAATCATATCAGACAGTACTAGTAGAATCACATCAGACCGTACTAGTAGTATCATATCAGATAGTAGAATCATATCAGACAGTACTAGTAGAATCACATCAGACAGTACTAGTAGAATCACATCAGACAGTACTAGTAGAATCATATCAGACAGTACTAGTAGAATCATATCAGACAGTACTAGTAGAATCATATCAGACAGTAGAATTATATCAGACAGTACTAGTAGAATCACATCAGACAGTAGAATCATATCAGACAGTACTAGTCGAATCATATCAGACAGTACTAGTAGAATCACATCAGACAGTACTAGTAGAATCACATCACAGTAGAATCACATCAGACAGTACTAGTAGAATCACATCAGACAGTAGAATCACATCAGACAGTAGAATCACATCAGACAATACTAGTAGAATCACATCAGACAGTAGAATCACATCAGACAGTACTAGTAGAATCACATCAGACAGTAGAATCACACCAGACAGTAGAATCACATCAGACAGTAGAATCATATCAGACAGTACTAGTAGAATCACATCAGACAGTACTAGTAGAATCACATCAGACAGTACTAGTAGAATCATATCAGACAGTACTAGTAGAATCATATCAGACAGTACTAGTAGAATCATATCAGACAGTAGAATCATATCAGACAGTACTAGTAGAATCATATCAGACAGTACTAGTAGAATCATATCAGACAGTAGAATCATATCAGACAGTACTAGTAGAATCACATCAGACAGTACTAATAGAATCACATCAGACAGTAGAATCACATCAGACAGTACTAGTAGAATCACATCAGACAGTAGAATCACATCAGACAGTAGAATCACATCAGACAGTACTAGTAGAATCACATCAGACAGTAGAATCACATCAGACAGTACTAGTAGAATCACATCAGACAGTATAATCGCATCAGACAGTACTAGTAGAATCACATCAGACAGTACTAGTAGAATCATATCAGACAGTACTAGTAGAATCACATCAGACAGTAGAATCACATCAGACAGTACTAGTAGAATCACATCAGACAGTAGAATCACATCAGACAGTAGAATCACATCAGACAGTACTAGTAGAATCACATCAGACAGTAGAATCACATCAGACAGTACTAGTAGAATCACATCAGACAGTAGAATCACATCAGACAGTAGAATCACATCAGACAGTAGAATCACATCAGACAGTACTAGTAGAATCACATCAGACAGTAGAATCACATCAGACAGTACTAGTAGAATCACATCAGACAGTAGAATCACATCAGACAGTACTAGTAGAATCACATCAGACAGTACTAGTAGAATCACATCAGACAGTAGAATCACATCAGACAGTACTAGTAGAATCATATCAGACAGTACTAGTAGAATCATATCAGACAGTACTAGTAGAATCATATCAGACAGTAGAATCATATCAGACAGTACTAGTAGAATCACATCAGACAGTAGAATCATATCAGACAGTACTAGTAGAATCACATCAGACAGTACTAATAGAATCACATCAGACAGTACTAGTAGAATCACATCAGACAGTAGAATCACATCAGACAGTAGAATCATATCAGACAGTACTAGTAGAATCACATCAGACAGTAGAATCACATCAGACAGTACTAGTAGAATCACATCAGACAGTAGAATCACATCAGACAGTACTAGTAGAATCACATCAGACAGTAGAATCACATCAGACAGTACTAGTAGAATCACATCAGACAGTACTAGTAGAATCATATCAGACAGTACTAATAGAATCACATCAGACAGTACTAGTAGAATCACATCAGACCGTACTAGTAGAATCATATCAGACAGTACTAGTAGAATCATATCAGACAGTACTAGTAGAATCATATCAGACAGTACTAGTAGAATCACATCAGACAGTAGAATCACATCAGACAGTACTAGTATAATCATATCAGACAGTAGAATCACATCAGACAGTACTAGTAGAATCACATCAGACAGTAGAATCACATCAGACAGTACTAGTAGAATCACATCAGACAGTAGAATCACATCAGACAGTACTAGTAGAATCACATCAGACAGTAGAATCACATCAGACAGTACTAGTAGAATCATATCAGACAGTACTAGTAGAATCATATCAGACAGTAGAATCATATCAGACAGTACTAGTAGAATCATATCAGACAGTACTAGTAGAATCATATCAGACAGTACTAGTAGAATCATATCAGACAGTACTAGTAGAATCACACCAGACAGTAGAATCACATCAGACAGTACTAGTAGAATCACACCAGACAGTAGAATCACATCAGACAGTACTAGTAGAATCACATCAGACAGTAGAATCACATCAGACAGTACTAGTAGAATCATCAGCAGTGCTTTGTCTTCATTCCAGGTCTCAGCCTGACTCATTCAATTTGATCAAAGAAAGGAAAGTGGGCCTCTTCTGTGCTGGGTGCACATACTGTACAAAAACCACAGACATGCACAAACACGCAATCGCTTCTGTGCACGCACGCATGCACGTTTACAGGCAAATGGAGCATAAAGAGCAGCCAAGTGTGGAGCAAGAATTCTCGTAAATGTTGTTGGCCTACAGAAGGGAATACAGGAAGTGCAGACAGGCTCCATGCTTTGG
This sequence comes from Notolepis coatsorum, assembly GCF_963971535.1. NCBI lineage: Eukaryota > Metazoa > Chordata > Actinopteri > Aulopiformes > Paralepididae > Notolepis > Notolepis coatsorum. The sequence goes on from NC_140175.1 coordinate 103,319,068, forward strand.
GTCCATGTTGTAATCTGACACCATCCAAACTGTCCAGCCCACCGTTTGCCCCCCCCGAGAGTTCTATTGGTTGGTTCCCCACCTATGACTTCCTCCACTCCAGACAGACATCTGATCCAGGCAGGTTAGAGCAGGAAGGAGAAGTCCCCTGCACAGGTCCTCCACAAAAGAATGCTATTGTTGCACAGTGCACCGTATCTCTATTCTTCTGTCACCCCCCCGCTCCCCCCTCCACAACATACACACGTGTGTGCATACACATTACATACACACACGCACACATAGACTGTCAGCCCAGACCCTTGAGGTATTTAAGTCCCAGTTTAAGACTCATCTCTTCTCCCTGGCATTTGACCAGAGCTGAGCCTGCCTCCTAGGTTGTTACTTTTAGCATTTAGCGTATCGCCTTCTCTCCACAACTCTCCTTGTACAATGATGGAGCCTATCACTGCACACCACATGGCAGGTAGGGGTGGGGGAAAAAATCGATACGTAGTAGTATCGCGATACTTTGCGTGGCGATACTGTATCAATACAGGGACGCCAAGTATCGATATTTAATTATTCATTTAAAAAAAGAAAATTATAATAAGGAAGTTGCATTGTTCATTTCAATACCTGTAGTAGTACAGTAGTACACACACACACGCACACGTGTGCATTCAGTTAAGTTGGAATATGACTGTAATACAAATAGTTCAGTTTGTCAGGTACATGCAACACAGATTACAGTGTTTACATCTGTCTGCTTGAGGAAATACCATGTTCTGCAATAAAAATGATTGAGATGAACAGACTGAACTTTATTTTATTAGATAAAACATGTTGACAAAGTTTTACTTTGAAAAAAGGTAATAAATGAAATTTGATAAAAAAAATCTAAAATCAAAAGATTTCGCAATACTCAGCGTATCGCGATATATTTAGTATCGCGATACTATCGTATCGTGACGCAAGTATCGCGATAGTATCGTATCGTGAGGTCTCTGGCGATTCCCACCCCTAATGGCAGGCCTATTCAATTGGCGGCCCGCGGACCACATCCGGCCCAGAAGCAAGCTCCCAGTGGCCCAGCGAGCTTGAGTTAACCCTTTCACTACCACTTCAGAAGGTTAACCCTTTCACTAGGGTTAACCTTCTGTAGTGGGGTAGTGAAAGGGTTAAACCTTCTGCATTGTCGTCAACGAGACACCCCGCCCCTCCAGAAAAAAGTATAATAATAAAAATAAAAATTAATTTTTTTTAATTTAATTGTTTTTTTAAGTTTGCTTTAATCACAGTAAAGTTGGCGAGCTAGCTAAATTATACATACATCGGTTTTCATATAAATCAATCTTCACTAAGACATTAAAACGGTGATGCAGCACGGTCTACGGAGACGCAGAAAAAAGCTACTAAATCCATTCCGAGACAACTCCGAGACTGACTAGCATCGCGCATAACAAGTCTCAGGGCTAGATCCACAAAGAATGGATTGCACGGTGCTAATTGCACCCTTACTTACAATTCATTATGAATTGAAAATGGGGGACCCTGATGTAAACAAGACGAAAGTCTTTCTCTGGTCTGCATCCCCTTAACACATTCGGGGCCATTGGGATGCGTCTAATAAATCTCTAGAGGACCGGCAAATGTAAACAGACATGGGGCTGTTTGTAGAGCTAAATCTATACTTTATAGTATTGCTATCTGTCCATTATCATTGTCAATTGGGACCATAAACCGTCCCTTCAAAATGGATTAAAGAAAAAAAAATTCATCAATACGTTCTCATTTTATAGCGCCGTGAATATAAGCGTTATACGGCATTTGGTCTATTATTTCCTGGAAGGCGAGATAAAGGGCTAATAGTTACTAACGTTATATCCAATGACATTTCCGTTATACAGATGCTACAGTTAAAACTCAAACTGCATATGATCGGCACGATCCTCAAGCATGTATGCATGAAAGGGGGGGGGGGGGGGCGGGGGACGTCGTTTCTTATTATTGATTACCAATAACCGTGTTAGTCTAAGTAGCCACATAGGCCGACCGTATCGTATCATAACAAGGCTCGATCGGACTGTAATTTACGTGAAAAAGATCTTACCATGAGCCGGTTGGATCCCCCTGAGCATTTCCCCATTATCGATCGCCATCTGGTAGATCGATATGTCCATTGGCTGATGATAAATCCCCTTATTGCATAGTGAAATCCGCAATCCAAAACATAATCCAAGCTACATGCTGCACATCCAGAATCGAGCTAACTGAAAACTCCATTGAAAGTAAAAAAAAATAAAAAATGCTCCGTTCAGCCACAGGGCACACTGCATTATCGCGATAGCGCCCCTAAGAGGATCTGGCCGGTATTGCACTTTCTCAAATTCAAAGAGTAGGGCACATCTGCAGTGCCGCTCGGCGACCTTGAATAGGTTATTAAAATGGAATAAAAGCAAAAACAACTTGCCACGGATATATCCGTGCTTCTGTCCACAACGGGTGGAATCGAAACACGGAGATCTCCGTGGTCGGGCGCCATTGTGTTAACAATTGTGTGTATTGAGCCGTACTGTATTGTACCCATTCTGCAATCTGTTAATAAAATTTTCATTCAATCAATCACCTTGTTAATATTTATTTACAGTACCTAATTTATGTGCAATCGTTTCATTTCAGCTCAGTGTAGAGAAATGCACCGATACTAACAACCGCCTTACTGCGCGCGTCTATGACGACACTGTTGACACCACATATCCGTGACATGCGCGCCCCGTGAAAACACTAGTAGTTTTGGGGGCCTACCACCCCCCCTGAAAAAAATTCTAGGGGAAACACTGCATTATGTGAATCAGGCTTTTCGCACATGAACTCAATAAAAAGCAACTCATGTTGCACTCTTCACCAATGCCTTCGGATTGCGTTGACATCTTACGAGCCAAAAGTCACTGCTCTAGTTCGGAACAAAAGATGTCACTTCTGCCTCTAAGAAAGTCATGTCAGCAGGTACAGTAGGCTACCCTTTGTTGTAGTTTTATTTGATTATTTTAGAAATGCACCTGACATTTATATATATATATTAGGGCTGTCAGTTTATCGCGTTAATTAGATTAATTAATTACACAGCAAATTATCGCGTTATGAATATTAACTCAGAAATGAATTACAATTATTTTTTTTTATAATATTTTTCTTGTATCTCATTCATTCCATAAGAATGTAGAATACACATTTACAGACTTTTTTTTTTAATATGGTCCATTTGCATGTTCTTGGTATCTGATTCTAGGGACATCTATGAATCTCAGGGAATGTATTCCCAGTGTCAGAAATACTGTGGGCTAGATCCACAAAGAATGGATTGCACGGTGTAAGTTGCACCCTTACTTACAATTCATTACGAAAGTCTTTCTCTGGTCTGCATCCCCTTAACAATTGTGTGTATTGAGCCGTACTGTATTGTACCCATTCTGCAATCTGTTAATAACATTTTCATTCAATCAATCAATCTGCGCAGTGATTGATTGAATGAACATTTTATTTTTAGTAAATTGTAATGCACCAAATGAGAATATCAATAAATTTTTTTTTATCTTTGACTGTGAATAACACCATGCTCAAATTGACCAGACCTGAAAAATCTAAGCAAATTAATAGATGGAAGATGATTAAACAGAAGGTTTTGTAGATACAGTACTGAATTCTGCCATCCGGACACATGCCATTTGAAATATGATTATAGAATATAGAATATCAGGCATAAAATGGTTATGCGATTAAAATGCGATTAATTAGATTAATTAATTACAAATCCTGTAATTAATTAGATAAAAAAATTTAATCGCCTGACAGCACTAATATATATATATATATATTTTTTTTTTTACCTGCAGTTAACTGTACATATCAACATAATGTGGGATGTGTAAACAAGGGTATGCCTAATCATGTATTGTCCTGGTGATTTAAAACAAACACATTTGTTTTGTTCCTTCAGTGTGCAGTAGGAGGCGTTGTGTTATGCCTGTGTGTGTGTTATTGTCTACCGTTATTGCCGTTTCTTATGGTTCTGTGCATTGATAGCTCTTTTTTATTCTGTTTCTGCACTTTGATGTGCCTGTGGGTCAGATTATGTGACCAAAAATATTGTTTTATTTCAAAAGTGAAACAATAAACATTGTTATTTGTTTACTACATTCATTTTGCGTTTGTTTTAAATTTGTCATTACCAAAAGCTATAAAAAAGGTTTTAAATAGGCTGCTGAAAATGTCTGGCCCATCTACATTTCCTGGTTTTAAAATCTGCCCCAATTTAATTTGTAATTGAATAGCCCTGCCATATGGTGGTCATGGGCACTGCAAGAATGACATAACATTTGGGCGCTCTGCCATCAGAAAAAGGTTACCTCATGTGATAGATGTGTATTTCAGATTGTGTGCTGCTGGCAGGAAAGCCATTATACTAGAAAGTGGTTAAGAACATAAATTCCTACAGTGGATGATTGGATTGATATTATTCATGATATTTTGTAAGATGGAAAGAATTACATTTTCTTTTAGACTCTGTTTTAGACAAGTTTTGGAAGAAATGGGAAAGATGGATATGTACATTACACCTGTACGCGCTTCATTTGTTTAATGTCTATTCCTGTGTCCTTTTGGTTTAAGTTTTAAGTCAACTTTGTGTAAACGGATGTGAGTGTCAGGAAGATGCACCCCAACATATAATTTTTTGTTTATTATTTAGGTTATTTTTAGTTTTAGTTTGTCTATATATAGAAAAAAGTATATAGATTATTATTGACTGTATTGGTCCTCATTTACTTCTGTACTTTAACTCAGATTCAGTACCCTTTGATGCAACTTGTCTTACAGAAGGCTCGGATAAATTAATGTTAAGTGATGACATTGTTTGTATATGGACCCTGACGAAAATCAATAAAAAGATTAATAAAAAAAATTATAAAAAATAATGACATGTGAAGCATCATTGTTTCTACCGTGAATGGGTGAATTTGAGGCGTTGAAGTTGTAAAGCACTTTGGATAAAAGCACTATTATAAATGCAGTGCATTCTTAACGTTGAAAAATAGATTGTCTTTTAATATACTTGTGCTGTTCAAGTTGGTCATGAGCAGTAAAACTCCTGTTTTTATACATAATCAGATTGTTTTTAGTAATACTGTGCACGAGCATTACACTAGAGGTTCCAGTAGTGGGCAGCTTGAATTGCCAGGTCCTAGAACCAGCGCTTTGGGGAGATCTTTTATTTTTAGAGCATTAACTCTTTGGAATGGCCTGCCTCGGAACCTCTGCTGCATTTACAGTAGATTCACTTTTTTTTTTAAATCTTAAATTGTTTTTAAATTGTTTTTAACACTGTAAAGTAATTTTTTGTTTTTGTTTTACACTAATGTAATTTTAGCTATCTTAATTGTTACAGTAGTTTCATTATGCATTGTGTGTACTGACTTTTAATAATTTAGTTTTTGCAATAGTGATTGTTTTTGTGTGTTTTTTTGTGTGTGGACCCAAGGAAGACTAGCTGGTTGCTATCGCACCAGCTAATGGGGATCCCTAATCAAATCAAATCAAATCAAATCATTCACCCTTTACGATGTAGGCTATACTGTAAAATCATTTAGCGTATAGAACTGTTGTTGTTGTGAAAACAATAACTAAAGCCCCTTTATCTCTAATCCCCCTGGATATCAATAAATCCAAGCCATTTCAGAAATCCAATCTGCTTCCTCTGAAATATTTACATAAATTGTACACAGGATACTCCAATTGGCCCATCAGTCACATCTAGCTTCTCTGATTGGCCCATCGGTCCTCAGCATGTATAGACGTAGTCCTATCAAGTCTATAGGGAGGTGTAGTGGTTACGTCATTGCTGTTTCCGGCCGGTTCTTGAAAACGCAATGTATTTCCCCATTGCCCATTTCTAAATCGTCACGTTTAAAACAAATAAAGCATGAACATTGGCACGGTGTACCTTTCTGTGTGTATTCATCCACAATCTATAGCTCAACATGAAAATATTCGCAATTAATCGTAAAAATATTTTTATTTCAACCAAAAATGCTTAAACAATAATGTTAGTGATAGAAGGGAACTAATTTTGTGCAAAAATGGAAAGCTTGCCAATGTTCATGAGGCAGAATTATTACAATAGCCGATAATCCATCCCAATGATAAATCCCTATACGGGTGGACCTGGCGGGCGGTCCAAAGTGACGTCAGACGACACCTCCATATAGAGACTATAGTGAGCGGAAGGCCTCAGCCCACTGACTGACAGTGGGCTGTTCTCAGAGAGAGGGTGACCTAAAAACACTCACGACAAATCAAATGATACATGAAGCTAACACGATTATACGTATGACATTAACATTCCACAATAAGCAATATGTGACTGACTTAAAACCGCTTTCCTGCTAAACGGGGAATGTCATTCCTGTGTCCCAGGATAGTTCATTCAGTATTTGTGAACTCGCACGACCACTCTCTCCTAAAGCTATGAATCAGAGAGAACCCTCCAATCGGTGATGTCGCTGGGATGGGGGGGGGGGGGGGGGGGGGGGGGGCTGCTCTAGACAATTAATGATTAATTAATGAACAAATTCATTAATGGGGTTTTAATTATATAGTTTAGACCTTCTAGCAATACTAGAATATAAACCTCCTTTGAGTGTAAGAGCTTACAACATGTTATGATGGCCTCATGAAGTCAGAGCCCGATTTAGAGTATTAACCCTTTCACTACCGCACTACCAAACGGTTAACCCTTTCACTGTGACAATACAGACGGTTAACCCTTTCACTACCACACTACCAAACGGTTAACCCTTTCACTGTGACAATACAGACGGTTAACCCTTTCACTGCCACGACAAAGGGTTAACCCTTTCACTATCACACTACAGAAGGTTAACCCTTTACTATCACACTACAGATGGTTTTACTATCACACTGTGGTAGTGAAAGGTTAACCTTCTGTAGTGTGATAGTAAAGGGTTAACCTTCTGTAGTGTGGTAGTGAAAGGTTAACCTTCTGTAGTGTGGTAGTGAAAGGTTAACCTTCTGTAGTGTGGTAGTGAAAGGTTAACCTTCTGTAGTGTGGTAGTGAAAGGTTAACCTTCTGTAGTGTGGTAGTGAAAGGGTTAACCTTCTGTAGTGTGGTAGTGAAAGGTTAACCTTCTGTAGTGTGGTAGTGAAAGGTTAACCTTCTGTAGTGTGATAGTAAAGGGTTACCCTTCTTTAGTGTGGTAGTGAAAGGTTAACCGTCTGTAGTGTGATAGTAAAGGGTTAACCTTCTGTAGTGTGATAGTAAAGGGTTAACCTTATGTAGTGTGGTAGTAAAGGGTTAACCTTCTGTAGTGTGATAGTAAAGGGTTAACCTTCTGTAGTGTGGTAGTGAAAGGGTTAAGATTCCTCGAGTACCACCATTTGTTTTCCAGTGGTTTAGGCGTGCTACTCCTTGTTATACCTTTGGATTAAGCATTGGGCCTTTAATCCTTAGCACCGCCCTGGACACAGACCCTGTGATCATCTTACATATATCACTCACAAGGATCGCACTTGTACAGCACAGTACATTACAAGTGCTTTTAATATGGGAACTTCACTTATCGTGGCATGCGGGCCAGTCACTACTTTCCTTTAAAATAACAAAGAAAGGCCATTAAAACCTACTGTAAACCACCTGTAGCTGCCTGTAACACACATTATGATGACTTTCTCACTTCTAGAACTGGATCCACACCACCTGTGGAGTCATGTTTCATGTTTGCTCGTAGTGAAATAAACCTGCTCTGCTGTTCATATTTGTGCTAGGAGCATCTTGACTGGAGGATCAGGACGTGTAGTTAGGCCTTGTTCAACTGAAGGTAAGTGTTGATGTTAGGCCTTGTTCAACTGAAGGTAAGTGTTGATAGTTAGGCCTTGTTCAACTGAAGGTAAGTGTTGATGTTAGGCCTTGTTCAACTGAAGGTAAGTGTTGATAGTTAGGCCTTGTTCAACTGAAGGTAAGTGTTGATAGTTAGGCCTTGTTCAACTGAAGGTAAGTGTTGACAGTTAGGCCTTGTTCAACTGAAGGTAAGTGTTGACAGTTAGGCCTTGTTCAACTGAAGGTAAGTGTTGATAGTTAGGCCTTGTTCAACTGAAGGTAAGTGTTGATAGTTAGGCCTTGTTCAACTGAAGGTAAGTGTTGATAGTTAGGCCTTGTTCAACTGAAGGTAAGTGTTGATAGTTAGGCCTTGTTCAACTGAAGGTAAGTGTTGATAGTTAGGCCTTGTTCAACTGAAGGTAAGTGTTGACAGTTAGGCCTTGTTCAACTGAAGGTAAGTGTTGATAGTTAGGCCTTGTTCAACTGAAGGTAAGTGTTGATAGTTAGGCCTTGTTCAACTGAAGGTAAGTGTTGATAGTTAGGCCTTGTTCAACTGAAGGTAAGTGTTGATAGTTAGGCCTTGTTCAACTGAAGGTAAGTGTTGATAGTTAGGCCTTGTTCAACTGAAGGTAAGTGTTGATAGTTAGACCTTGTTCAACTGAAGGTAAGTGTTGATAGTTGGGCCTTGTTCAACTGAAGGTAAGTGTTGATAGTTAGGCCTTGTTCAACTGAAGGTAAGTGTTGATAGTTAGGCCTTGTTCAACTGAAGGTAAGTGTTGATAGTTAGGCCTTGTTCAACTGAAGGTAAGTGTTGATAGTTGGGCCTTGTTCAACTGAAGGTAAGTGTTGATAGTTAGGCCTTGTTCAACTGAAGGTAAGTGTTGATAGTTGGGCCTTGTTCAACTGAAGGTAAGTGTTGATAGTTAGGCCTTGTTCAACTGAAGGTAAGTGTTGATAGTTAGGCCTTGTTCAACTGAAGGTAAGTGTTGATAGTTAGGCCTTGTTCAACTGAAGGTAAGTGTTGATAGTTAGGCCTTGTTCAACTGAAGGTAAGTGTTGATAGTTAGACCTTGTTCAACTGAAGGTAAGTGTTGATAGTTGGGCCTTGTTCAACTGAAGGTAAGTGTTGATAGTTAGGCCTTGTTCAACTGAAGGTAAGTGTTGATCGTTAGGCCTTGTTCAACTGAAGGTAAGTGTTGATAGTTAGACCTTGTTCAACTGAAGGTAAGTGTTGATAGTTGGGCCTTGTTCAACTGAAGGTAAGTGTTGATAGTTAGGCCTTGTTCAACTGAAGGTAAGTGTTGATAGTTGGGCCTTGTTCAACTGAAGGTAAGTGTTGATAGTTAGGCCTTGTTCAACTGAAGGTAAGTGTTGATAGTTAGGCCTTGTTCAACTGAAGGTAAGTGTTGATAGTTAGGCCTTGTTCAACTGAAGGTAAGTGTTGATAGTTAGGCCTTGTTCAACTGAAGGTAAGTGTTGATAGTTAGGCCTTGTTCAACTGAAGGTAAGTGTTGATAGTTAGGCCTTGTTCAACTGAAGGTAAGTGTTGATAGTTGTTCATTAAAGCAGCCTGGAACACTGGCTTGTAACATTTGCACCGTTCCTACATGTCCAGCTATAAAGCTTATATACTCTCTATACTTTATTTATACCTACCAACTGCTTTCACTCTCTATCCCTATACTCTGTAGTATGATATCATGTACAACGGTGCTGAATACACAGCATATTTACACTTATATTACCGTATATTTGTCTGAATATACCTGCATATAACCCCTCATATACTTGCTATACACCTGCACATAACCCTAACTGTATGATAGCATACTATAATGCTGTATATACCATATTTTTTCTTACCACATCTATACTACTACTACTCTTATACCTGCACATAGTCCTTTACTATATCTATATCTGTACATATCCTATTCTTACTAGTACTACACTGCTGGCCAGTAGTAGCCATACTGTCTCTATTTATATAATACACTCTGTACATACTGTACATCTGATTAGCACTACACTCAGTAGTACTAACTTGTATATTTTGTACCCAGTTTATCCACCTACTCCACTTTACTGTTACATTTGCACTCTGGTTGGATGCCACACTTAATTTCGATGTACTGTACTTGTGATGTATGATGACAATTACATTTGAAATATAATCTAATCTAAAGTAAAGAAGAAACGTTGAAACAGATGGCCCCCTTCCTGCACTTGCAAAACCACGCATCGATAAGGTAGATATAGCCTCCCCCACCTGGTCATCCTTCTCCAGCTGCGCCTCTGCTGTCCCTCCGTCTGCGGGCGCCACCAGCCTCTCCACCAGGCAGGCTGACCCGAGGGAAGAGCTCTTGTGGTGGGACTGGACCAGGCGTGCCACCGTGGGCTTGATGACGGTGGATCTGTGCGTCGTGGTCGTGGCCGCCTGCTGCAGCCTCTCCACGGCGGTCGCCCCGCTGCAGGGGACGCAGGGGCCGGGGGGGTCTTCTCCTCCAGCGGGGGCTTCTTTGCCGCAGAGGGGCGACTCCTCCTGTGCAGCAGCATCAAGAGAAGCCGCCACCGGGGGGGCGGTGAAGAGGAGGTCGGGCTGGGAGCTGGAGATCACCCGGTCCAAAACACTGTGCAGCTGCTGCTTCCTTTTCTTCCGCTTGAACATCCACATGGAGGATCCTCCTCGCTCCTTCTTCTCCTCGTCCGCGTCCGCGTCCCCGGCGCCTGGTCTGCTGGCTGGGCTGCCGGCCAGGAGGAGGAGAGGACGAGCTTTCGCTTGGAACTGTTTCCACAATTTGTTTTGGTGGGACGAGCTTTCACTCTCGTTCTCCTCCTCCTCCTCGCTTCTCTCCATTCCTCCTCCTGCGCGCTCTTTGCTCCGGAGCGCACGGTCGATATTGTTGTTATTATTTGTCACGCAGTCACACGCAGTCACACACACGCACGCACACCGATGGACGGGCAAGCTCTTCGGCGGCGGTGGTGACAGAGACAGAGTTGCGTAATTGGCGTTTATTTTACTCATTTCGCCATAGACTTGCATGGGTTCGCAACATAATTCTACTAACCTGGTCGTTTTTTCCTTAAATGCAGGAACCATGTGAAGTTGGGGACGTTCTTGCGAAAACATTTCTCGTCACCCAGATGTTCCAGTAAACAAGGCTATAGTCAGTCACCCAGATGTTTCAGTAAACACGCCTATAGTCAGTAGTGGGGGGAGACGCACTTGTTTTTTCTACAAAATGCCTCGCGGCAATAATTGTTTGAATACCTTTTTTCCCCCTGCACGCACTCTCCCTCTCGCACGCACGCACACACACGCACCTGTAAATGTCCTAACCCAACCCCCTCCAATGTACAGTAAATTACCAAGAATGGTTCTGTCAATATTCCAATGTACAGTTTTGCTTGTACAGTCGTACAGTGACCCACCTCCAATGTACAGCCCCCCCCCCCACACCTACCCAACCTCCTCCAAAGTACAGTTTCTACGTCAAATGTATATACTCTTTTCTGGACTCTTTTTGTATCACAAACAGTACTGTATTTACAAATCTGGTATGACATAAATGTATAGATGTAGCAGTACTGACTATCTGTATGTCGTGTATGTCATATATGTTATGATTAATTGAAAATGGGGGACCCTGATGTAAACAAGACGAAAGTCTTTCTCTGGTCTGCATCCCCTTAACAATTGTATGTATTGAGCTGTACTGTACCCATTCTGCAATCTGTTAATAAACTTTTCAATCAATCAATCAATTAATAAAAACTCAATCAAAATTCTGTCTGTATTTGAGAAAGTAGTGGGAACTTGTTATTTTATTGTCGGTCAACATCATGTATTTAAAGTTTAATATTACTGCCTGTATGTGCAAATCATCTGACATGCAGACTAAAAGTACCACTGCAAACCATAATAGCTTAATTGATGGAAAGGCAAACATACAGGTTATTATATATTATTATATAGGCCTACCCTGCATTATGCAATTGCTCTCTCTCTCAAACACACACACACAAACAAACAAACAAACAAACAAACAAACAAACAAACAAACACACATCTTCACAAAAACACACCAGTACCACGGACATCGGATCATGTATGGTGGTGGCTATATACCCGTGTGCTTTTTATGTGCCTACATATCTCACCCTGTATCCAGTATGATCTTCCATGTTCAGTATAACAATGTATTGTACACTGCATCACCTTATCCTCGACTCATCAGACTCGCATAAGGACCCGACAGTGACAGCGCCCACACAGAGTACACCCCCCCCCCACATACATACATACGTATAAAAGGTGGACAAACTTATTAAAGTAATACATAAGGTAGACATAATTGGAATTGTGTGTGAGGCAAATATAGTGCATACCGGGAATAGAAACACTCACAACAGTGTCAAGTAGTCATTTTGTTACAAAACTAACTTGGACACCAACTCTAAGGTAACAAAGTGCGTTCTACTTTCTACATAGCTCAGCTATATACTCACTGGCCTAACGACAAGCAAAGTGTCGGCAGGTTTTATACAAAAAGAAGAAGAAGAAGAAGTCCCTCCCAGTGTATGATGTCATAGAGTCATCTATCCATCCATCCGGTAATGTGTGACTTTTTGAGACATTGTTTGTGTGACCTTAATGAATTGCTAATGGCAGGAGTTCATGGCGGGGATGTGGTGGAGGGTTTTCGAGGAGTTCCACGTTGCAACGAGCAGAGCGTTCCTCTTCTGTTGTCACAGGTAGCCTGCTGTAAGAATACCTTCTAGCCACTGGCCAGAAACACAAAACTCTAAATCAAACGTATTGCAGAGTACGTTTGCACTTGGTAGACATTGGTGCATATAATAAACAAGACAGTAGAATTAGAAAACAAAAACTGCAGGTCAAACGTGGAAATAAAATAAAATAAAAATAGAAATATTTTTAAGTGAAAAAGCTGTACAGTTTGTGCAGGTACCCTCCTGGTGTTGCCACAGACCTGGCCAAACCGTATCACTGCCCTGGTGTATTGCATTGAACAGTAACCACTCAAGAGTCCACAACGCAACGCAGCGCTCTGTGATGCTTTGTGTTGCATTGTGGACTCTTGAAGAACAGCGCTCTCTGTGCTGCGTTGCATTGTGGACTCTTGAAGAACAGCGCTCTGTGATGCGTTGTGTTGCATTGTGGACTCTTGAAGAACAGCGCTCTGTGATGCTTTGTGTTGCATTGTGGACTCTTGAAGAACAGCGCTCTGTGATGCTTTGTGTTGCATTGTGGACTCTTGAAGAACAGCGCTCTGTGATGCTTTGTGTTGCATTGTGGGCTCTTGAAGAACAGCGCTCTGTGATGCTTTGTGTTGCATTGTGGACTCTTGAAGAACAGCGCTCTGTGATGTGTTGCGTTGTGGACTCTTGAAGAACAGCGCTCTGTGATGTGTTGCATTGTGGACTCTTGAAGAACAGCGCTCTGTGATGTGTTGCATTGTGGATTCTTGAAGAACAGCGTTGTGCTGCGTTGTGGACTCTTGAAGAACAGCGCTCTGTGATGTGTTGCGTTGCAGACTCTTGAAGAACAGCGCTCTGTGATGTGTTGCATTGTGGATTCTTGAAGAACAGCGTTGTGCTGCGTTGTGGACTCTTGAAGAACAGCGCTCTGTGATGTGTTGCGTTGCAGACTCTTGAAGAACAGCGCTCTGTGATGTGTTGCGTTGCAGACTCTTGAAGAACAGCGCTCTGTGATGTGTTGCGTTGCAGACTCTTGAAGAACAGCGCTCTGTGATGTGTTGCGTTGCAGACTCTTGAAGAACAGCGCTCTGTGATGTGTTGCGTTGCAGACTCTTGAAGAACAGTGCTCTGTGATGCGCTGCGTTGTGGACTCTTGGAGAACAGCGCTCTGCGTTGCGTTTGAGAAACCTAGATGATGTCACTGCAGCTTTATGATGTCACTGTGACACAGGTGACCTGGTGTCTGGTAGATTCCCTGTAAAAGACCATGTATATGTGGCAGAATGTGACCGGCTCCATGAGTTGACTCTGTCCACAGGTAGGTATATAGGTGAAAGGTGACAGGTGATGGGTGAAAAGTCACAGGTGATAGGTGAAAGGTGAAAGGTGAAAGGTGAAAAGGTCACAGGTCTTGTTCATGCATCTGCTGTTGCATCTTCTGTAGCATCTGCTGCATCCTCTTCAACTGTAGACAGAGAGAGAGAGAGAGAGAGAGAGAGAGAGAGAGAGAGAGAGAGAGAGAGAGAGAGAGGGGGGGGGGGGGGGGAGAGGAGAGAGGCGAAAGGATGAGACAGCTTACATAACATAATAACTTACATGACCAAACATGTGATTGTAAACACCATTATGTAACGGTTGGCATGATGTTTCATCGTTTGCCTCAGAGGTTAATCTCACTTCTTCATCTTTCATTTTGATGAGCTTCTCCGTCTCAGCGTCAGGCGTGGCCAGCAGGGGCAGGATGGGGATGGGGCTCTCCACCCGCTGGTCTGCATTCATCTTACTGTCAGACAGACAGACAGACAGACAGACAGACAGATATATAGATAGTAG
>NC_140175.1:103338498-103353498 GCF_963971535.1 Notolepis coatsorum
GGCTGCCTCCTCATGTACCAGAGGGGACACGTGATGCAAGGCTTCTGTCCTCACTACAACCAACCTGTGGGAGGCATAGTCTAGCAACGTTCAAGACAGGGGAGTAGGCCATGAGCCAGTAGGGTTGGTCATTACCATCTTGGGGGACTAACTTTCATAGTAATTTTTGGGAAGGTATACACCCCTACTGCTAGAAAATATGTGATAGCAATGCAGCAGTTGCCTCCAAATGTGTGCTATCACAGCTTTTATAACACTACCAAGCATATCTTTCAGGCCTCCTGTCCAAAATTACATGCCCCAAATTAATCATGATAGCTCCTGAACCATAAGGCCTATAAGCATGTTTCTGGTCTCCTTTGATAGGTAACAAGCTAGGACATATGAATCCAGTGTAAGTAAACCCACATATTGTTATGGTTTGACACCGACCCCAAACGCACGACACAAGAGAGTAGGAATTCAGAGTTGCCAAATACAAGGGCTTGTTTATTTGAATACTAAATATAAAGAGTACAGGATAGGCAAGTCAACAAGACAGGTACATAGGCCAGGGGGCAAAAGTTCTGCTGCACTGCAGCTTCTCCCGTGGTGGTAGTTTGGGAATAGCAGATGTTGACGTCGGAACCGCTCTGCAGAATTCTCTCGGCAGAATCTCCGATGTGTTGCGAGACCGAGAGAGGGAGAGAGGGAACGAGTCAACAACAGTGCAGGTTGAACGAGCAGGAGAACAGGGTGAACTAATCTTCGTGTAATTAAACACAGTGAGCACAATTCCAAAACAAATCCCAAGTGAATCTCTTCGTGTAATACACACAGTGAGCAAAATTCCAAACACAGTCCCAAGTGAATATCTTCGTGTAATATACACAGTGAGCAAAATTCCAAACACAGTCCCAAGTGAATATCTTCGTGTAATATACACACAGTAGTGAAGTCCAAAAACAATCCAAATGTGAATAATATCTTCGGTGTGAGCAACACACAGAGGGAGATGAAAAGTCCCAAAAATATTATCCCAAAGGGAACAAACAAAAGGGAACGCTGGGTGAGTGACTGTCTGACAAAAAGGTGGTAATCTTCAGTGTAATAGTAACACACGAAAAACGGAATAGATCAAGACAGTCAATAAAAAACTCACCCAGACGTAATGCGTAATGGTGCTGGAACAAAGCGGAGCGAGCGCGCGCCACGGGAACAGGTGTCCAAGAGGAAGGCTTCTTGGAAAAATCCTGGAGATAGCACAGAGAGCAAAAGCAGCAGCAGTAGCAAAACGGAGAATGCAACCAGAGAAAAATCAAGACGATCCAACAAACTTAGAGTGGAGAAACGGGGTATAAATAATAAGGGATAGATTGATTGACAAACAGTGACAGCTGGGGAATGTGATTGAAAAGCGTGCGGACCTGAGAGAACCAATCAGCGACGTCTCTGATGACGTCACTGGGGAGAAGCGTGTGAATGAGGGAATTGAAATAATTAACAGAAAAAACAAATGAAAACAGAGCGAGGTGGTTAAAGGAACAGAACGAGTGAGAGAGCAAGGACAGAAACCTCACAGTACCCCCCCCTCCACGGGAGCCACCCGGCGACCAGGCCGACCCGGCTCGTCAGGATGGGCTCGATGGAAGTCGGTGATCAAGCCGGGATCCACGATGAGCTGCCGGGAGACCCAGCTACGCTCCTCAGGGCCGTAACCCTCCCAGTCCACCAGGTATTGGAACCCCCGGCCCCGCCGACGAACGCCCATCAACCGGCGGACCTGCCACTGGGGGTGACCATCCACCAACACGGGAGGCGGCGGATCAGGAGCTGGAGGCATAAGGGGACTGAGGGAGACGGGCTTAACCCGGGAGACATGGAACACGGGGTGGATGTGCATGGATGCAGGAAGCTTCAGGCGCAGGGCCGCCGGACTGAGTACCTTCAGGACCTCGAAAGGCCCGACGAAACGGGGGTTGAGCTTCTTGGCCGAGGACCGTAGCGGGAGGTCCTTCGCGGAGAGCCACACCCTCTGCCCAGGGCGGTAAGTTGGCGCAGGAACCCGGCGCCGGTCGGCACCACGACAGGCGCGCTCAGATGTCCGGAGCAGCGCGGTCCTGGTGATCTCCCAAACTCGTCGGCAGCGGTCGAGGTGGACCTGCACGGAGGGAACTGCCACTTCCGTCTCCTGTGCGGGGAAAAGAGGGGGCTGGTAGCCCAGGGAGACCTCAAAAGGGGAGAGGCCGGTGGCGGAACTGACCATTGAATTGATGGAGTATTCAACCCAGAGAAGGAAACGGCTCCAGGATGCTGGTCTCTCGGCTGCCACACACCGAAGAGCAGACTCTACGCTCTGGTTCATCCTCTCCGTCTGCCCGTTAGTCTGGGGATGATAACCAGAGGAGAGACTGACCGTTGCCCCCAATCCCTTGCAAAAGGCCCGCCATACCTGGGAGGTGAACTGGGGCCCCCGGTCAGAGACGATGTCCTGGGGAAAGCCATGAAGGCGGAACACGTGGTGCGTCAGGAGGTCCGCCGTCTCGGCCGCCGAGGGAAGCTTGGAGAGGGCCACGAGGTGGACCCCCTTGCTGAATCGATCCACCACGGTCAGAAGGCAGGTGTTCCCCTGGGAGGAGGGCAGACCAGTGACGAAGTCGAGCGCCACATGTGACCACGGACGGCTCGGAATGGGAAGTGGCTGTAAGAGCCCGGAGGGTGCCTGGTGAGAGGCCTTGCTGCGGGCACAGACCGCGCAGGCCAATACGAACTCCTTGACGTCGTTCCGCATGGTGGGCCACCAGAAACGACGAGCCAGGAAGGAGAACGTGCAATGGACGCCAGGGTGGCAGGCGAACCGGCTGGTATGGCCCCACAGCAGTACCTGGGACCGGACAGAGTCGGGGACGAAGAGACGACTCCTAGGGACGTTGCTTGGAGCACGTTGGAAGCGTAGGGCACGCCTCACCACACCCTCGATGCCCAAGGTGATGGCTCCAACCACTCGGGCCTCCGGGAGGATGGGAAAAGGGTCCTCAGAGGGTGGAGCCCCCTTGGAGTGCATCCGGGACAGGGAGTCGGCCTTCGTGTTGCGGGAACCGGGGCGGAAGGTCAGCGAGAAGTCGAACCGGCTGAGGAAACTGGCCCATCTCGCCTGCCGACCGTTGAGGCGCCTGGAAGCGCGGATGAACGTCAGGTTCTTGTGGTCCGTCCAGATGGTAAAAGGCTCCTCGGCACCCTCTAGCCAATGACGCCACTCTTCCAGCGCAGCCACGACCGCCAGCAGCTCCCGATTGCCGGTGTCGTAGTTCCTCTCGGCGGGGAGGAAGCGACGCGAGTAGAAGGCGCAAGGATGCACCTTCTGGTCTGAAAGAGATCGCTGGGATAGGACAGCGCCCAGGCCAGAATCCGAGGCGTCCACCTCCACGATGAACTGTCTCTTGGGGTCAGGGTGGAGCAGGATAGGGGCAGAAGTGAACCTTCTCTTGAGGGAGCGGAACGCAGCGCATGCCGCTGGGGACCAGTCGAACGGCAGAGCGGGGGAGGTTAGCTTGGTAAGTGGCTCCGCCACTTGACTGTAGTTCCGGATGAACCTTCGGTAGAAGTTGGCGAACCCGAGGAAACTCTGTAACTCCTTCCGAGTGGTGGGTTCTGGCCAATCCTCCACAGCCTGGATCTTGCGAGGATCCGCTCGGGTCAAGCCCTTCTCAACGATGAAGCCCAGGTAGTCGACGGAGTTGGAGTGAAAACGGCACTTCTCCGCCTTGACGAAGAGCCGATTGTGGAGGAGGCGCTCCAGCACACGGCGGACATGCAGGATGTGTTCCTCGAGGGTCCTGGAAAAGATGAGAATGTCGTCCAGGTACACCACCACGAACACCTCCAGCATGTCACGCAGGACGTCGTTCATGAATGCCTGGAATACCGCCGGGGCGTTGGTGAGGCCGAACGGCATTACCAGGTACTTGTAGTGGCCCCTGGGGGTCTTGAAGGCGGTCTTCCATTCATCGCCCTCACGGATACGGACAAGATGGTAGGCACTTCGGAGGTCCAGCTTGGTGAAGAACGAGGCCTGGGTCAGTGGCTCGAAGGTGGAGCTCATGAGAGGTAGGGGGTATTTGTTCTTGATGGTGATCTCGTTGAGCTGACGATAGTCGATGCAGGGTCGCAGGTCCCCATCCTTCTTACCAACAAAGAAGAACCCGGCCGCCACCGGGGAGGAGGAAGGCCGAATGAGTCCTGCTTCCAATGACTCAGAGATGTAGAGATCCATCGCCTTCTTCTCCGGGACAGTCAGACTGTAGAGGCGGCTGCCGGGAAGGGGAGCCCCTTGGCGGAGGTCGATGGCGCAGTCATAGGGGCGGTGAGGTGGAAGGGCCTGAGCCCTGGTCTTACTGAATACCTCCATGAGGTCGTGGTACTCGGGAGGTATGGACGAGGGGTCCGGGGGCAACTCACCAGCGGGCCTCCGGGGCGGGGGACAGGACGCCGCCTGCAGACAGCGGGCGTGACAGGAGGAGCTCCAGCCCCTGATGGTACCGGAGGACCAGGCGATGTGGGGCTCGTGCAGCGCGAGCCAGGGCCTACCCAGGACCACCGGGACAAGGGGGGATTGGGTAATGAGGAACTGGATTCTCTCGACGTGGTTTCCAGCGATGGTCAGCACGACTGGGCCGGTGCGTTGAGAGATGTCGGCCAGGCGGTGTTGGTCCAACGAAAAGATCTCCAAGGGCCTCACAAGGTCCTCAAGAGGTATGTTGGCTCGGGTGGCAAACTCGAAGTCGAGGAAATTCTCGTCTGCCCCAGAGTCGATGAGGGCCTCCACCGTGGCACGTTGGTCCCCCCAGGCCAGGGTGACGCTCATCAGATGGTCAGGTGGTGCGCGGCGCTGGGAATGGGAAAAACGGCTCACCAGGATCTCCCGGGGTCTCGGTGAGCCTGATCTTTTGGCCGGGTGGGGCAGTCGGCGATACGGTGTCCCGCACCTCCGCAGTAGAGGCAGAGACCGGACCTGAGCCTTGCCTCACGCTCCGCCTGGCTCAGATGAGAGCGTCCCAGCTGCATGGGTTCCTCCTCGCGAACCGAACGGGGAAGCCTGTTACCACCAGTAGTGTTGGGGACGGGGCGTCCAGGAGTCCGGGGTGCTTCAGGAGGTAACAGTCGGGTCCTCTCGCGCCTTCTCTCCAGGAGGCGTCCGTCAATACGGATGACGAGGCTAAACAGATCCTCGAGGGAGTCGGGCAACTCCCGGGTAGCGAGCTGGTCCCGGACTGCGTCACTGAGCCCCCTCAAGAAGGTTAGGCGAAGAGCAGGTTCGTTCCATCCACTCTCCACCGCCGCCAGTCGAAACTCCATGACATAGTCCGTCACCCTGCCGCTCCCCTGTCGGAAGGTCCCCAACCGGGCTCCAGGGTCCAGACCTCGGGCTGGATGGTGGAACACTCTGCGGAGCTCCGCCACGAAGTCTGGATAGGAAAACAAAAAATCTGCTTCCATTGCCCAGGAGGAAGTGACCCACTGGGCAGCATGGCCTGAAAGTAAGTTCGTTATATAAGCCACTTGGGACCCACAAGCAGAAAAACGGCTTGGTTGATGACGGAAAACCAACTCACATTGCATGATGAATGTGGCACACTCCTCGGGATTACCGTCGAACAGCCGTGGGACGGAGAGACGGGGTTCCCGAGATGCGAGATCTGCTGGGGCTGCGGGGAATGCTCCTGAAGGGTGTGAGAGATGAAAGGTATTAACGGTGTCGCCCAGCGAGTGAAGCTGAGCGAGAATGTCGGACTGTTGTCCCGCCATAGCGGCCATTGAACCCTGCATAGGCAGGACCAGATCCCTGAGATTCTGCACCGCAGCCGCAGCCCGCTCTAATTGGAGACTGTGATCCCTGGTCAACTCGACTTGATTTGCAAGTGCGGTTCTGACCCTCTCTGTGTCGGCTGGGGTCGTCATTTTGGTTGGATCGTAATGTTATGGTTTGACACCGACCCCAAACGCACGACACAAGAGAGTAGGAATTCAGAGTTGCCAAATACAAGGGCTTGTTTATTTGAATACTAAATATAAAGAGTACAGGATAGGCAAGTCAACAAGACAGGTACATAGGCCAGGGGGCAAAAGTTCTGCTGCACTGCAGCTTCTCCCGTGGTGGTAGTTTGGGAATAGCAGATGTTGACGTCGGAACCGCTCTGCAGAATTCTCTCGGCAGAATCTCCGATGTGTTGCGAGACCGAGAGAGGGAGAGAGGGAACGAGTCAACAACAGTGCAGGTTGAACGAGCAGGAGAACAGGGTGAACTAATCTTCGTGTAATTAAACACAGTGAGCACAATTCCAAAACAAATCCCAAGTGAATCTCTTCGTGTAATACACACAGTGAGCAAAATTCCAAACACAGTCCCAAGTGAATATCTTCGTGTAATATACACAGTGAGCAAAATTCCAAACACAGTCCCAAGTGAATATCTTCGTGTAATATACACACAGTAGTGAAGTCCAAAAACAATCCAAATGTGAATAATATCTTCGGTGTGAGCAACACACAGAGGGAGATGAAAAGTCCCAAAAATATTATCCCAAAGGGAACAAACAAAAGGGAACGCTGGGTGAGTGACTGTCTGACAAAAAGGTGGTAATCTTCAGTGTAATAGTAACACACGAAAAACGGAATAGATCAAGACAGTCAATAAAAAACTCACCCAGACGTAATGCGTAATGGTGCTGGAACAAAGCGGAGCGAGCGCGCGCCACGGGAACAGGTGTCCAAGAGGAAGGCTTCTTGGAAAAATCCTGGAGATAGCACAGAGAGCAAAAGCAGCAGCAGTAGCAAAACGGAGAATGCAACCAGAGAAAAATCAAGACGATCCAACAAACTTAGAGTGGAGAAACGGGGTATAAATAATAAGGGATAGATTGATTGACAAACAGTGACAGCTGGGGAATGTGATTGAAAAGCGTGCGGACCTGAGAGAACCAATCAGCGACGTCTCTGATGACGTCACTGGGGAGAAGCGTGTGAATGAGGGAATTGAAATAATTAACAGAAAAAACAAATGAAAACAGAGCGAGGTGGTTAAAGGAACAGAACGAGTGAGAGAGCAAGGACAGAAACCTCACACATATATTACCATTCCAGAGTAAATGGAGATACAATGAAGGAAAACATCATATTTTTACCCTTGCCTGGTACATAATCTTAATTTAAAAGGCAATATGACCATTATAACCAATAACCCATGGATAATAATGCAACTGAATGTGTTCTCCTACTCCTTGACTACAAATCTAACTCTGGATGTGATGAAAATACACTAAAAATCCAACATTTATGATACCGTTTAAAAAGGTATACTCAGATGATGTAAATGTTTTGGCCATGGTTACCGTTTACATGTTGACTGTTTGCTGGTAATTTTACTCCAAAACACTATTTCTTTCAATACTGCCATGTTACAAAAACATAAATCTCCCCAAAACATTGAAATAGTAATAAAAAACAATGAATATTGATCAATATGCATATTCAACATTCATATAGGGCCACAGAGTGTCATGCCATGTGACCTATCAATGTTTTCAGCCCAGTTAGACATATACAATGATATAATGCTTATGGTTTTCAGAAAAATATTTGTTTATTTTGGAAGGTACAGACAGTTCTCAGTCTCTATCCGTGGCGCTGTTGGTGGCGCTCTACAATTGGTTTACTTTTAATAACCTAGTAATCATAATAATTTTGCAAGTCTTCCATGTCTTCCACATCTTCATCAGAACTTTCCACACTATCTGAGGTGGATGCCTGGTTCTCACAGTCTGCCAGTCTACACATGTCAGTGCACCTGAGGCCATTTGCAACACATACATCTTGGGAGTGAACATTTCTTTGGACAGTTACAGGCCAGTAGATCCAGGACGGCATCGGGTGCTGGCTGGCCTTCCATCCAGTCCACCACCAACTGTTCAGCTTCCTCTTCTCTCTCCATCTTCCAGCTTCTGCCAACAGGGATTGGCACTTGTGGGTCCTTCTCCAAACATCTTCTCCATATACCAGCCTGGTAGTTGGCTTTCTGTGCATGTTTTGTTAAGCAGTCCTTGCATGGTGGGAGTTGATGACTTTCAAGTTCACCTTTTTTGGCACAGAAAAGGTGATATCTGAGCTCATTGACTTTGGTGGTTGATGCTTTTGGGGCATACAGGAGACATGTAAATGCCTCTAGTTTGTCCATCAGCTCTGGGGAGAGATCCCATTCCTGACCCAACTCTGATAATGTGTCCTGATTTTGCCTGTTGCTGGTCAGAATTTTTAGGGCACTTGTCTTCCCTTTGCCTGCAAAAGCACTTACAGTGTCACATCCTGTATATGCATGCAACCCGATGAGAGCCCTACACACCTCTACGCCAACAGTGGCAGCAACCTTCCTGATGTCCACAAGCCTTGCACGGGATTTACTGCCACACATCTGGAACAATGGGGCCTCAATCTTGTCACAGAATGATAAAGACATGATAAAGACATCTGTCTTCTGAGCAGATAACTACAGATGGGTATCCCTCTCTTGTGGCATGGGCAGCCTGGAGAAGTAGGCGGCCATCTGCTTCTTCTTGTTGGCATTGAAGAGCTGACACCTCCTCACTGTCCTGAGATGAGATTCTGTAACATTTGTCATTCACAGTTGCATACAGAATCTTCTCTTGTAGCTTTGCTCTGTACTCTGCCTTCCTCCATTCATCGACTATAAAGCTAATGAGACTAGTTTTGTTACTGACTTTGGTCAGGAAGCTCCTCCACTGCCTCACCATCTGTGTGCCTGTGATACCTTGCAACTCATGACCAGTCTCTTCACCCCGTAGAGATCTCTCACTGTTCTTGATAGAGTTATCCTTGTATGTGTCAAACACAACATCTATTCTGCTACTCTGACTGCCTTCCCTCAGTGCCATACCCAGAACTGTTGTGGCAACATCTCTGAAAGTAACTTGATCACCTTTCACTCTTTGGACCAAGTTCATTCCATCAACCACTGTAGTAGAGTTCCCTGGGAGTTGCTCTGCTACTGCTAAATTTTTCTGCAAGGTCGTGGCCAAAGTCGCTTTATTGGTCTTTCTCAGCAATCCGTCTGGTGTGGACAGGGCCCAGGAAAATCGACCAAGGGGATGATAAAGGATATCCTCCATATGTAGACTGCTCCCTTGTGCCATCACTATGATGCGTCCAAACAAAGACCTGTCTGCTTTTAAGATGACTGCCCTCCCACTTGATTTAACTTCTTTCTTCTTACACATATCACTGAATGTTTTCAGCCTGTTCGTTTTCATTGGGTCGTGGAATTTCTTTGCTGGTGGGTCTTTCTCCAGTCTCTCATCCTTGAAGATTGTATTGCTCACCAATCTCATATGCATTCATCAGGTCGGAGGCAATCTCCTTGAGGGCTGTCTTTGCTGTAGAGATGCTAATGAGGTCCCGCTTCTC
This sequence comes from Notolepis coatsorum, assembly GCF_963971535.1. Taxonomy (NCBI): domain Eukaryota; kingdom Metazoa; phylum Chordata; class Actinopteri; order Aulopiformes; family Paralepididae; genus Notolepis; species Notolepis coatsorum. Next base: position 103,347,952 of record NC_140175.1, read on the forward strand.
TGCAAATGAGTTGACCCATTCCTGTATGAGGCTAACCACTGCTGAAACTGCTTCCTCATCTTTCTGGATTCTTGGCCGCTGTAGCTCTGCATGACAAACCTCTGATTTGTTACCTTGCACCATCTCCCTTAACTGTCCCAGGAATGCACTGCAGTGCTCAGCTGTTATGTAGTGGCGCTTGACAGCTCCGGCATTCAGGCTGAACCTTGTTGTGCCTCCAGGAGTCTGTGTGTCTTTGTTAACTGTGACTTCAGTAGCCTGGTCCACAGGGATCCGTCCAAAGGGGTTGTTACTTGACAGCTGCACTGAGAATAGGCCTGTCTTGAAGGCCTCATACACAGAAGGATGCTTCTCTGGGAGGTTTGTCATCTGAGCAAAGTAAGGTGACCGCTCCTACCAAGTGTCATGGAGAGGGACCCTGTCGGCCACCCGCCCCCTGCGGACGGGTGTCCCCCAGGGCTCGGTTTTAGGACCCCTTCTCTTCTCCCTCTACACTAAATCACTGGGTAACATTATCACGTCTCATGGCTTCTCCTACCACTGTTATGCCGACGATACTCAACTCTTCCTCTCCTTCCCTCCCTCAGATATCCACGTCTCTGAGCGGATCTCGGCCTGTCTGTCCGACATCTCCGCCTGGATGACGACCAACCACCTCAAACTGAACCTAAGCAAAACAGAATTGCTCCACCTGCCGGCCAAATCCTCCCCCCTGACCGACCTTTCCATCACAGTCGAGAATGCAGCTGTGCCCGCGTCCCCGATCGCCAAGAACCTTGGTGTTGTCCTCGACGACCAGTTGAACTTCTCTGCTCACATCGCAGCAACAACCAGAACCTGCCGATTCCTCCTGAGCAACGTCAGAAGGATCCGCCCCTTCCTGACAAAAGAAGCCACCCAACTCCTCGTCCAATCAACAGTCATCTCCCGCCTCGACTACTGCAACGCACTGCTCGCTGGCCTCCCGGCCACTGCCACTAAGCCTCTTCAACTCATTCAGAACGCAGCGGCCCGCCTGATCTCAAACCTACCGAAGTCGGCCCATGTCACCCCACTTCTTAGGGACCTGCACTGGCTCCCCATTGCTGCACGAATCCGCTTCAAGGCCCTCGACCTAGCATACCGTGCGGCAAAGGGAACTGCTCCCGCCTACCTCCGATCAATGGTCTCTAACTACACACCCTCAAGACCCCTACGCTCTGCATCTTCTGGCCGCCTCAGACCTACTCCTATCCAAGCTCCGGGAGGGTCATCAAAGAGAAGTCGCCTATTCTCAGTCCTTGCCCCACAATGGTGGAATGAACTACCCACCCCAGTTAGGACAGCCGAAACACGTCCAATCTTTCGCCGTCGACTAAAGACGCACTTCTTCAACCATTATCAAAATAAAAAAAAAATTAAAAAAAATCTAGCCCTAACTAACCATGCACTTGTCCTAATAAACTAACCTACACTGTAGCACTCAACACTTTGATGAACATTGTTACTCAGCTGATAGAGTTGTGCCCTTCCTGATGGCTTGTCGTACAGAACTTGTAAGTCGCTTTGGATAAAAGCGTCAGCTAAATGACTAAATGTAAATGTAAATGTAAGGGGACAGGTACCTGGCATAATTTATCTTATCATAGGCAAAGCACCATGGGATCATGCTTCTTATAGCATGGAGGTGCAACTCCCAGTCCCCCTCCCGAGAGGCACGCAGAAGGCCAAGTCTTACGTCCTCTACCATGTCAATGTATGACATCCAGAATGCAGAAAGCATTGTTGTGACGGAGGTGTTCCAGAAAGTCTGTCCACAGGGTTATCAGCTCAGCTAAGAGAGGACTTTGCAGCAGATTGTTCGCCGTCTGTTGGTTCAAGTCACTGGCCATGTCTTTCACATTGTCCAAGAGTGATTTGATCATCCCACTCTTCTTTGGAATGCTGTCCTCAACCCACGGTGTGAACTCTGCCCATGCGAGTCTCATCAGTGCTTCATAGATGTACTTGTGGACCCTGACAGCACGGTTATAGTGTTTACCATCAAGGACTCCATTGACCGAACCCTCTGCGACAATTCCAGCCTCTATGCATATGTCTTTTAGACCAGCATCCCGAAATTGCTTTCCTAGGATGGCTAAGGCATTACATATGGTATGGAATGTCCCCATTCTGAGAAGAATGTTGGAGAAGCGCTCTTTGTGCTTCCAGGCTATTTCAGTGGCTTTCGCCTAGAGTGCTTGATCCATGACTACCACAATTGTTTCTAGATGCAGTTCCTCCCTGATTATCTCTGATTGATTCAGGATTTCAAACACTGTGGTCAACTGTGTGGCTGGTGAATTGATGGTTGGCAGATACCCAACTATATCTTGTGAGATTGGTTCTTGGTCCCTGGTGTCTAATGATCAAAGATGAATCTTGACTGACCCAAATTTGACCCAGAGTTACCCACAACATTTAAATGCACTGCTGGGTCTTCCCAGACCTAAACACCAAATTATACACCTTTGTTTTAGAGTGACCTTCAGAATTTGCAAAAAATTGTCAAAATCAATTGTGTAGTGTTTAAATAGCTATCGTGAAGGATATCATGAAGCCTCGTTCCAATGAAAAAAAATAGAGGGTTGTTATTATATAATTTTAAAATGAAACGGGTCACGGGAGACTCGAACACAACATAAGGGTTAAACACAGATTATGTACTTTGACATCTTAACCTGCACAGTAACATCCTAACCTCTTACCCTGCACAGTAACATGTTAACACATCTTAACCTGCACAGTAACATGTTTAAAACATGATTAATTGATTAAAATGTTCCTTGCGCTTTCTCCTAGGATCACGATCGTCCATACTTGCTGAAAGAAGGGTGTGGCTCTAATGCAGTCCACTTTAGATGATGTTAGAACAGTGGTTGGCTTATAGACATCCAATCAAATGTTTGTTCATATGGGTGGGTGGAGTCAGATGACAATAATTATAGATCTAGACAGCCTTGAAAAGTCATGTCCATGGATCGAATGGGATATCTTTATGAATTGTATCATAAATGTTGTATTTTTTGTGTATTTTCATCACATCCAGAGTTAGATTTCAAGGAGTAGGAGAACACATTCAGTGGCATTATTATCCATGGGATATTGGTTATAATGGTCATATTGCCTTTTAAATTAAGATTATGTACCAGGCGAGGGTAACCATATGATGTTTTCCTTCATTGTATCTCCATTTACTCTGGAATGGTAATAGCCTTCTAATACACTCTGCTGTTGATTGTACTGTAGCACTATTTTACTCTGTCCATTCTATTGCATAATTTTACTATCTATTCTATTGCATAATTTTACTATCTATTCTATTCTACTATTTTATTGCACTGTATTATTTTACTCTGTCTATTGCTTTTTATTACAGGTTCAAAACTGTCAGGTATTAAACTGTGTGGGTATCAAACAAGAGACTGTCAGGCTTTAAAACTGTGTAGGACCCAGGCCTAGAACTGCACCCTGAGAGGGGGAACTGCACCCTGAGAGAGGGAACTGCACCCTGAGAGAGGGAACTGCACCCTGAGAGAGGGAACTGCACCCTGAGAGAGGGAACTGCACCCTGAGAGGGAGGTTTGCCCTGAGTGGGAGGTTCGAAGGGTCAAAGTTGGTATAAAACAGGAGGGAAGACTGTCAAGTTCTAAACTGTGGATACCAAACAGAGAAGGTAAAGACGACTTTGAACTATTGAACAGTAATCCAGAACTATTTTATTGCACTGTAATAAGATAAAAAAGTATACATATTACCCATGTCCAAACGGTGGTATAAAATACAGGCAGCAGTGGACTCGGTTGTCTTGGATGTTCTTCCTGTTGAGTCCACTCTCGTCCCGGAAGTACTGCTCAAACTGGTGATCAATGTAGTCTGTGATTGGCTTCCAGCTAGAGAGGGCAGAGGTCAAACAGATGTGCAGGGTTCATCCTTTTGGAACAATCCAATCACTGCCTCTGTGTGTACATCGTACAAGATCAATCAGGCACACAATAATTGGATATATCTATATTGGATATATATACTATCAAATAGTAGTTTTGAGACAAAATCTGTGTCCAACAAAACAGACACTGAATACAGACCCACAGGCCTATCCCCGACTAAGGAATTGTTTAGTCGACTATGATTGGCCAAAATTTGTCAATGGCGACTGGTAGTGCAAAAAGAAAAGAAAAGAAAAAATGCATATTATTATTATTATCATTCCATTTGGGCTGTGGGGGGTGCTTAATGTCTGAAGGAGTCGACTGAAGGCTTCTTGTCCTCTGCGAAAGCATGCAATTGGTCCACTGATACATCTTGATATTTGTCTAGTCTAGTGTGTTCATTAGACGGGAGAAATCCTCTTTCAGTGCCTCTGTGCCAGTTTTCTTAGGCAGTTAGCCTTGCTGGTATGCACGCCATTAGCGTTAGCCACGCTTCTAGGCCTTTATGCTTTTGGAAAAAATGATACAAAAAAAAATATATATATATATATATATATTATACTTTTTTTTTTGCATTGGACTAAGAGGTTGGCAGTCGACTACGGCTCCTTTCGATCAATTAGTCAACTATTGGACTAGTCGAGGTCAGCCCTACTCACAAGCAAAGACACACGCACACACACACACAAATACGTGTTTATCTATACTAGCTAGGCCGTCTGTTTTTGCGCTCAATGGAAAAACATGGAGTATCGGCCGTCATCCCAGAGTCTCCCAGCGTTCGTCTGCTTGTAAATCGTACATTCTTAGCCCAGAGATACGTGAACACAAGCATCTGTTGGCCGGGGAGGAAGACCCCCACTGTGCCCCCCCCCCCCCTCCCCCCTGGTGAGCGGAGAGCCTGGGGGGCTTCTCTACCCCAGACGGGGGTCTTTAGGTTGACAGAGAAACTGTATTTCCAGGCCTCCAAAACGGGGAAACACTCTGACGTCTGATGCGACAGCTGACATGTGACATTATTGTATACTACTGAGGACTCTTGCTGAAACTGGCACCGCTCTATGGGGGGTAACAGCGTGGGGTCATCTGAGTGGTTTCTATTATGAGGACCAGTGAAAGTGTTAACGGTTGGTTCTCATAAGTGTGGAAACACACACACACACACACACACACACACACACACACACACACACACACACACACACACACACACACACACAGAGATACAGAAACACAGAAACACACACACACACACACACACACACACACACACACACACACACACACACACACACACACACACACACACACACACACACACACACACACACACACACACACACACAGAGATACAGAAACACAGAAACACACACACACACACACACACAGACACAGACACAGACACACACACACACACACACACACACACAGATACAGAAACACACAGACACACACACACGTACCACTCAGAGTTGTTGACAGCGTCTCCGAAGCCGGGCGTGTCCACGATGGTGAGTTTCAGCTTCACCCCTTTCTCCTCAATATCCACCGTGTGCTTAGTGATCCCCACTGTCTGTTGGATACGCTCTGTACACAC